>NC_052343.1:23162520-23460020 GCF_016432855.1 Salvelinus namaycush
AGTGCCATCCTCTTTGTCACCAAAGCCCCATATACTACCCACCACTGCGACCTGTACACTCTCGTTGGCTGGCCCTCGCTTCATACTCGTCGCCAAACCCACTGGCTCCAGGTCATCTACAAGACCCTGCTAGGTAAAGTTCCCCCTTATCTCAGCTCGCTGGTCACCATAGCAGCACCCACCTGTAGCACGCGCTCCAGCAGGTATATCTCTCTGGTTACCCCCAAAACCAATTCCTCCTTTGGCCGCCTCTCCTTCCAGTTCTCTGCTGCCAATGACTGGAACGAACTACAAAAATCTCTGAAACTGGAAACCCTCTGAAATCTCCCCCACTAGCTTTAAGCACCAGCTGTCAGAGTAGCTCATAGATTACTACACCTGTACATAGCCCATCTATAATTTAGCCCAAACAACTACCTCTTTCCCTACTGTATTTATTTATTTATTTATTTTGCTCCTTTGCACCCCATTATTTCTATCTCTACTTTGCACATTCTTCCACTGCAAATCAACCATTCCAGTGTTTTACTTGCTATATTGTATTTACTTTGCCACCATTGCCTTTTTTTGCCTTCACCTCCCTTATCTCACCTCACTTGCTCACATTGTATATAGACTTATTCTTCTACTGTATTATTGACTGTATGTTTGTTTTACTCCATGTGTAACTCTGTGTTGTTGTATGTGTCGAACTGCTTTGCTTTATCTTGGCCGGGTCGCAATTGTAAATGAGAACGTGTTCTCAACTTGCCTACCTGGTTAAATAAAGGTGAAATAATAAAATAAATAAATAAATAAATAAGAGGAGACAGAGTGAATCAGGCCTTCATGGTCGAATTGCTGCAAAGAAACCACTACTATAGGACACCAATAAGAAGAAGAGACTTGCTTGGGCCAAGAAACACGAGCAATGGACATTAGATCGGTGGAAATCTGTCCTTTGGTCTGATGAGTCCAAATTTGAGATTATTGGTTCCAACCATCAAGTCTTTGTGAGATACAGAGGTGAAGGTGAACAGATGATCTCTGCATGTGTGGTTCCCATCGTGAAGCGTGGAGGAGGAGGTGTGATGGTGTGGGGGTGCTTTGCTGGTGACACTAGCAGTGATTTATTTAGAATTCAAGGCACACTTAACCAGCATGGCGACCACAGCATTCTGCAGCAATACGGCATCCCATCTGGTTTGGGCTTAGTGGGACTATCATTTTTTTTCCAACAGGACAATGACTCAAAACACACCTCCAGGCTGTGTAAGGTCTATTTGACCAAGGAGAGTGATGGAGTGCTGCATCAGATGATCTGGCCTACACAATCACCCGACCTCAACCCAATTGAGATGGTTTGGGATGAGTTGGACCACAGAGTGAAGGAAAAGCAGCCAACAAGTGCTCAGAATATGTGGGAACTCCTTCAAGACAGTTGGAAAAGGATTCCCCATAAAGCCGGTTGAGAGAATACCAAGAGTGTTCAAAGCTGTCATCAAGGCAAAGGGTGGCTACTTTGAAGAATCTAAAATATAACATATATTTTTATTTGTTTAACACTTTTTTGGTTACTACATGATTCCATATGTGTTAATTCATAGTGTTGATGTCTTCACTATTATTCTAGAATGTAGAAAATAGTTTAAAAAAACAACAACACTTGAATGAGCACTGTAGGTGTGTCCAGACTTTTGACGGGTACTGTTTAACAGCCTTTTGTAACCATACCACACTTAACATACTAATTTCAGTGTCCCAGATTTTTGTTTACTATGTGGTGTCTAGTCTATGAGACCAGCCCGGTCTATTAATCTATTAAGTGAAACTTTACTCCCGTTCCAGTGACTGCTCAGTCAAATGTGGCAGCGCAATCAATTTCCAGCTGCTGACACGCGATCCATTGTTTACAACTCACCAACCCTACAGCAAGGGCAAAAAACTGTGGTGTCTTTGTTTTGATTAGATATGCTACTTGATTATACAACCTACCTCAATATGTCAGTGTTAGAAAGATGCAATTCATTCAAGATGTAAACACATCTGAAGTAGGTCTAAAAATGTTGGGAAAGGATTTTCATTAATCAAAACGTTTTGTTAATGTTTATTTTAGATATGGAGACATATTTTAGTTGTGAATAAAAACATTGAACAGTGTATTTGATATGTAACCACCTAACCAATACAATAAACAGCACTGAGCTCCTAAATCTTAAAAACATTTTTTTTTTTTTTTTTTTTTGAGAAACACATCCTATTATGGTTGACACCTAACACCTAAGTCCACACGTCGGCCAGGCTAACACATTCCAAGCATAGGCAATTATTAATATTCATATTCATTTCTTATGATTTTCAAAGAGGATGTAGAGACTCCCCCCCCCCCCCCCCCACATTATTATAAATGAACCACAACCCTGGTGTTTATAGTGAGTAAGGGACTCCAGCTTATGACTAACAGGGAGCAGACAGAAACTCAACTTAAAATATCTCTGGGAAGTTTTTCATCCCAGTTGACTAATAGTTTTTCAGATCATATGACTAATATTAATAATAGGCAATATCAGTGGAGGCTGCTGAGGGGAGGACGGCTCATAATAATGGCTGGAAAGGAGCGAATGGAATGTCATCAAACCCATAGAAACCATGTGTTTGATACCATTCCACCTACCCGGCTTCAGCCTTTACCATGAGCCAGTCCTCCCCAATTAAGGTGCCACCAACATCCTGTGGGCAATATTAATGGGGCTTCCATGAACTGTTTCTGGCAATATACAAATTATGTACTTATGAAACATAGAATAAAATAACCCCATTAATATACAGAAATTACTTAATTAAGTCAAAATAACAGATATATAATGAAATACATTGCATGTAAATCATTGAAAACAACACTATAAAAGGTAGCCTATTAAACAAACATTAACAGGTCAATTTATGTCAAATATATACAATATCTCTTGAATGTGTCTAATGCTATTCTATTAATTGTACAATTAGACATACACACAAAAGTTGAAAGATAACAGTAAGGAGATGAGTATAAATATAAATCCCAGATGTGCAAAGTTCAGTCCTTGTCAGATTTAAGCACCAGGCAGCAAAATACATGCAGTCCGTCCAAAAAAGTAGTCTCATTTCTGAAACTGTTGGAGATCACTGTACACGTCTGACTGAATTCCATGCAGCTCCTACAACAGTAAAGGCAAAAATAAAACAATTCAACAGGGAAGGAATCATAAGTGGATCAAACCAGACATAAACAGTTACTCTATATGAATGTATATTCTGTATGCTTTGAGGACTGTGCTCTACTATGGTTAGTGCCTCAGTACCTGGTAGGGAGACTCTGTGATTTCTACTGTCTTCCTTTTTGATGCTGTGAGTGTTTTCCCTTTACCTGAGGAGAGGTGACAAACAGGAGGGATTAGGGATGGGTGGAGGATGCAAGCAAGCACACACACACAAACACAGTCACACACACACACACCCCTCACCCTCCAGTCTGGATTCCTGTTGACTCCTCTTCTTCCGGAAGGTAGCAAAACAGAACACGGCGAGAGCGATGAGGAGGGTCAGGATGATGTCACATCCGATGATGCCCACCACTGCCCCCACATCTATCTGATAGCAGTGGCCACAGTCTGGAGAGAGCATTCTGATTACTAACCATAGTCAAAACATGGGTTGTGGCACAAGAGTTTTGGGAAATAGGATGAGTTGAAATAGTATAAAGAGTGGTTAAAGTTAAGCACCTGCTCTCAATTATTACAAAAATCGATAGTGGTATCAACAGCAGCCAAATACCTTGTTCTCCTTCGGCAGGACCTGAAAAAAAAGAAAGATCAAGGATCAAGAAAGAAAATAGCAATATAAGTGAAGGGAGTGGTAATTCACTTCCAAAGCAGATAACAGAACATGTACTGTATAATATCTATATAATATCTCTTGAATGACTCCAATGCAGGTGAAAAAAACTGTAATAAGGACACTTCTTCTTTTTGGGTACATTTCTTGTAAATTCACTCCCAAATTCACCCCCAATTCACTCCCAACTCGCACAAACAAACACTTCAAAAAGTCAACACATAGACTTATTTCAACCATCATTTTTATTTGTTTGGTAAAACTAGTTCTAACACTAGATATGTGTCCTTCAGAAAAGTGCTCCTATGTGTCCTTTAGAAAATATTTACTACTGACTTATTTACTGAACCTTTATTTTATCAGAGAGTCATACTGAAACTAAATGAGCCATGAATTACAGATGAGCCATGAATTACATAAATTACAGAAAATACACACATCAAAATATAAACACAAAACACAAGCAGAAATAAAAACACAGTTATAAAAAACAAACACAATCAGTTATAAGGTCCTCAATCAACTTTCTGAATTGCCCTAGAGGCACCAGAACATCACATTTAATTAAGAACATTCTGAAGATTGTTCCACAAATAACGAGCAAGAAAACTAAAATCTGATTTACCTAACTCAGTAGAGACCAAAGGAATTAGGAGTTAGCCATCCCTGAGACAGGGTGTGGTAACTTCTATGTCTAAAGTTGAGTAAGTATGTTTGGTACAGTGGGACTTTTTGTCAAAGGGCTTTATAAATGAAACATAGCAATGTTTCAACCTACGTGACATCAGACCATCTACCAACTTTCCAGTAGAGAATGCCGTCATTTGTACAAAAATTCTCGCCAGTAATAAAGCGCAGTACACTATGATAAACTGCATCTAATGGCTTTAATGAAGTGGCAGCTGTGTTCGTATAGTCACCATAGTCTAGGACCGATAGCAACGTCAACTGAATAATCTGCTTTCTACTATTTAGCGAGAGGCAGGACATATTTCTATAGAAGAAGCCTATTTTTATTCTCAGCTTGTTAATTATACTGAACAAAAATGTATATGCAACATGTAAAGTGTTGGTCCAATGTTTCATGAACTGAAATAGAAGATCCCAAAAATGTTCCATACGCACAGAAAAGCTTATTTTTCTGAAATTTGGTGCAAAAATTTGTTTACATCCCTGTGAGTGAGCATTTCTCCGATCCAAGATAATTGATCCACCTGACAGGTGTGGAAGAAGCTGGTTAACAACATGATCATTACACAGGTGCAACTTGTACTGGAGATAATAAAAGGCCACTCTAAAGTGTGCGGTTTTGTCACAGATGTCTCAAGTTTTGAGGGAGAATGCAATTAGCATGCTGACTGCAGGAATGTCCACCAGAGCTGTTGCCAGATAATTGTATGTTCATTTCTCTACCATAAGCCGCCTCCAACATCGTTTTATAGAATTTGGCAGTACGTCCAACCGGCCTCAAAACAGAAGACCACGTGTAACCACACCAACCCAGGACCTCCACATTTGGCTTCTTCACCGACGGGATTGTCTGAGACCAGACACCCAGACAGCTGATGAAACTGAGGAGTATTTTGGTCTGTAATAAAGCCCTTTTGTGGGGAAAAACTAATTCTGATTGGCTGGGCCTGGCTCCCCAGTGGATGGACCTGGCTCAGAAGTGGTTGGGCTTATGCCCTCCCAGGCCCACCCATGGCCGAGTCCCTGCCCAGGCAAGTGAAATCCATAGATTAGAGCCTAATGAATTTATTTCAGTTGACTGATTTCCTTATATGAACTAACTCAGTAAAATTGTTGAAATTGTTGCATCTTGCTTTTATATTTTTCTTCAGTATAACTCATCAATATGCTTTTTAAAAGACTGCTTTTCATCTATCAGATGCCCAGATATTTGTAAGCACGGACACGATCAATATGGAAACCATCCAAAGTAGATTATGCTTAAATCATCAGATTTACTTTTATTCACTCCAGAGAACAACATATACTTAGTTTTACCTGCATTCAGTACTAATTTCAGGTCAATAAAGCTTTCATGTTATCCAATGAAGGCAGACTGTAGTTCAGATAGAGCCTGGTCAACCGTGGGGGCAATAGCATACACAACAGTATCATCGGCATACAAGTGCAGGTTACAATTTTTTACAGACAAGTAGGTATTGTTAATGTAAACTGTAAAAAGTACAGGACCCGGAATCGACACTTACGGGACACCTTTCATAATATCCAGGAAGCCTGATTTAACACCATCAGTAGATATACATTGAGTTCTGTCTGTCAAGTAATTGTTAAACTAGTTACTTGCAGCCTGATCTAGGCCAATTGAGGAAAGCCTCTGAATTAGCAGTGAGTGATCAACAATATCAAAAGCCTTTGACAGGTCAATGAAGAGGGCAGCACAATGTTGACTTTTATCCATACAGTAAACCACATCCTTTACAACTATGCCTCTTTAAAGACTCTGACTTCCCAACCACTGTCCTGTTATTCCTATGATGCACAATATGTTGCGTAGAGAAACTCTATTATCAGTATGATCACAATTTAAAAACAGGTCATCTCAGTTACTTGAGAACGTAACGGTTAAACATGTCAGCTAACTATTTACTAACCTTAAGCCTTATCCTAACCTTAAACATACCTCTTACCCTAACCCTTATTCTTAACCTAACCCTAACCGTAACTTTAGCATGCAGTTACTTATCAACAGATAGTTTGTTGATAATATGACCACATGTAGAGCAACTTACCAAACATTCCTTTCAGGGGAGCCACGATACAGAGGGCCTTGCCCATTTTCAGCCTGGTCCTACTAAGGAGACTAGAGGAGAGGAGAGGTCTAAGGCTCCGGGTCCCTGGTACTTTGTCCAAGGTAATCTGTCCCCAATGACTCTGTGGTAGAGCTAGCAAAACAGACAAGGTAATATGTAAACCGTAGGAGTGCTAGAGACAGTGGTCTGTGTGTCCTGTAACTGTGTGTCCGTGTGTGCAAGAGCAAAGGGGGAGCAGACTGACAAGGAAGCCAGTGAGTGAGTTTCTGTTTCTGCCCCTGTGATGTCATGTCCACATGAGTGTTGAACTCTACACACGTCAGCTCACACAGATTGATAACATATATGTCGTTTTGAGAACACAAGACATTGTCAGTGGCTCAAATATTTAAAAAATTTCTCCCCCAATATAACTTTTTCACCCTCTTGACATATTTCTATTAATTTAGATTCATACTTAAAGCAGCAATCAGCAGTTGAAACAATACCAACATGTTCTCCCTGCCCCTGTTTCAGGGAAAAGCTGGGATGTGGCTGGAGAAATGTAACCATTCTCAAATTCATAGACATTGCTATGGATGCAAGGACTGACTAGCCATGATATCAACATTATAGTTTTGACCATGTTGAGGCTATACAGTGTTATATTAGTAGCAGCTACTGTTACTGTATTGTAATGTATACCAACATTGTCTTCATATACAATGCTGGTATAGTTTGCCATTTCTGGGGGGCAGTGAGGCAGGCGTGTGTCTAAACCCATTTCTTAAAAATACAAACAGAACTTCACTTCCCTGATTGGTAGGTCAGGCCAATACCAGAGAAGTCAGGGAGGGGTTTTACTTCTGACTTTTAGTGGTTAGACTCACACCAGCTCAGGAAATGACCTAGCCTATCAACATGAGGACCCTCGACACACTATACACCTCATACACTACTGTGATGGGTCAACTGAACACTGTGTGACCTTCACGTTTCGGGTTTTATCAGTGACTCAATAACAGTTCAAATCATAATGTAGAAAACAGAGACATATTTTAGACAAATATTGACATGCATCATAGACATTTATTTGTCACCCTACAGTGTTATCTGACAGATCAAGAACCCAGATCTCAGCAGACAGTGTCGTCCTCTTCTGCTAATTGTGGATGAGGGATGTCAGCTCTGCTATTTGTTTCTGACAAAGGCCTTGCTTGTTACCATGGCGCCCACACTCGACCTTTTCCGCTCAGCGTCCTGCAGATTGGCAGTTTTTTTATTCTTTCTAACATGACCTGTGGTTTTCTGTAGGTTGTGGTTACCAACACCTGAGAGCAGCTCTAGCCAAGCCTGATTCTCTCAACCACAAGTTCATCTGAAATGATAGCTTACCCTGTCGGCACAATAAGCACCTCCCTACATTAGGAACATAAGGTAGCCTATCTATAAAAGATACAGTGGATGGAAATCAACAGTCAACTCAGTTCACATTTCAGAGTGTACCACAGAGACAAACATCATACACTGTCATACCAGGGGCAGTGGGTTGACCATGGCACTTCACGTTCAAAGTGCTTTCATCTCAGAGTTGAGTAGGTAAACTAATATAGGCCTACACACTGGACATTCATAAAAACAATTTCTATGGTGCTGGTCAAAAAGGTTCTCAGGCAACAACATTGCTATTTTAGGGTGAGGGATGTAGGGAAATTCCATGTACACTCATTCACATGCAATGCCTTCGGAGAGTACTCAGACCCCTTAACTTTTCCCACATTTTGTTACATTCCTTATTCTAAAATTGATTTTTAAAATTAAAACGTCAGCAATCTACACACACTAGTGCATAATGTCAAAGCAAAAACAGGTTTTTAGAAATATTAGCAAATTTATTAACAATAAAAAAATAATCCTTATTTACATAAGGATTCAGACCCTTTCCTATGAGTCTCGAAATTGAGCTCAGGTGCATCCTGTTCACATTTTTTTTAATGTTACCTTAATTTAATTTGGCAAGTCAGTTACAGTAAGAACAAATTCTTATTTACAATGACGGCTTACCCCTGCCAAACCCTAACCTGGACGACGCTGGGCCAATTGTACACCACCCTATGGGACTCTCAATCACGGTCGGTTGTGATACAGCCTGGAATCGAACCAGGGTCTGTGGTGATGCCTCTAGCTCTGAGATGCAGTGCCTTAGACCGCTGCAACACTCGGGAGCAACATTGATCATCCTTGACATGTTTCTACAACTTGATTGGAGTCCATCTGTGGTAAATTCAATTGATGATTCATGATTTGGAAAGGCACACACCTGTCTATATAAGGTCCCACAGTTGACAGTGCATGTCAGAGCAAAAACCAAGCCATGAGGTCAAAGGAATTGTCCGCAGAGCGCCGAGACAGATCTGGGGAAGGGTACCAAAACATGTCTGCAGCATTGAAGGTCCCCAAGAACACAGTTCCATCATTCTTAAATGGAAGAAGTTTGGAATCACCAAGACTTCCTAGAGATGACAGCCTGGCCAAACTGAGCAATCAGGGGAGAAGGGCCTTGGTCAGGGAGGTGACCAAGAACCCCATGCTCACTAACAGAGCTCTAGAGTTCCTCTGTAGAGATGGGAGAACCTTCCAGAAGGATAACCATCTCTGCAGCACTCCACCAATCAGGCCTTTATGGTAGAGAGGCCAGACTGAAGCCCCTCCTCAGTAAAAGGGACATGACAGACCCCTTGGAGTTTGCCAAAAGGCACCTAAAGACTCTCAGAGAAACAAGATTCTCTGGTCTGATGAAACCACGATTTAACTCTTTGGCCTGAATGCCAATAATCACGTATTGAGGAAACCTGGCACCATCCCTACGGTGAAGAATGGTGCTGGTAGAATCATGCTGTGAGGTTGTTTTTCAGCGGCAGGGACTGGGAGACTAGTCAGGATCGATGCAAAAAGGAACGGAGCAAAGTACAGAGAGAACCTTGATGAAAACCAGAGCGCTTAGGACCTCAGACTGGGGTGAAGGTTCACCTTCCAACAGGGCAACGACCCTAAGTACAAGTTTCTGAATGTCCTTGAGTGGCCCAGACAGAGCCCAGATCTGAACCCGATCGAACATCTCTGGAGAGACCTGAAAATAGCTGTGCAGCAATGCTCCCCATCCAACCTGACAGAGCTTGAGAGGATCTTCAGAGAGGAATGGGAGAAACTCCACAAATACAGGTGTGCCAAGCTTGTAGCGTCATACTCAAGAAGACTCAAGGCTGTAATCGCTGCCAAAGGTGCTTCAACAAAGTACTGAGTAAAGGGTCTGAATACTTTTTTATTTTTAGTACATTTGCAAACATTTCTAAAAATATTTTTTTGCTTTGTCATTATGGGGTATTGTGTGTAAATTGATGAGGGTAAAAAACAATTTAATCAATTTTAGAATAAGGCTGTAACATAACAAAATGTGGAAAAAGTCAAGGGGTCTGAATACTTTCAGAATGCACTATATAACATGTTGCGTCTTCTCAAATCTATATTTATGATTAAAATACAAAATCCCAGGTTCCTACTGCTGTTTCTACATGCTTAAGGTTTTTGAGTATGTTGTTATTGAACTAGGCATTACATTTTGTGTTTGTTGATTTGATCATTTAAAAACAAACTACATATACAAAATGATTCACTTGATTAAGAATAATCAAGGACAGTGTGTGTGAGAGAGAGAAAAAGTGTGTGTGTGTGTGTGTGTGTGTGTGTGTGTGTGTGTGTGTGTGTGTGTGTGTGTGTGTGTGTGTGTGTGTGTGTGTGTGTGTGTGTGTGTGTGTGTGTGTGTGTGTGTGTGTGTGTGTGTGTGTGTGTGAGAGAGAGAGAGAGAGAGACATCAATAGACAGGACGCTGATCAGACAGATGGTTCAGAGATACAAAGTGTCTGAGAACCAAGTGTAGTGTGTGGGCCTCTTTGAGAGACATGGACATGGACAGGACAGATAGACATCAAAAACCACACATACATAATACTCTACACAGGCTTATCGTGGCTAGGAGCCTCCTGTACATCTCTATACTAACTGGGTCAACACAAAGTTGTGCATGTGTTTCACCTTTTTATTTGAGTAAATCTTGAAATAATTCTAACTTTCAGTGTGATTTTTTACATCTGAAGGTGTAGATTTGAGTTTTCACCAGGAGGTGGCAGTGAAAAAACAGTTCATTGAGACACTTCAAATCAAATCACAAGAATGTATTGACAGATATGATGTAAAACAAGATTGCACAGTATATACAAATATATCTAACAAGAATTCTGGTGCTTGCTGAGGATTCTCATGTTTTGCAGTTTGCCCTGACATTCATGTAGACTTTATCAGCTAGAGAGAGAGAGAGAGAGAGAGGCCATTAGAGCTCTCAAAAATGTTCTTACATACAAAATACTAGTGATATTTAGTGATTTACAGTTTACAAGCACTTAATAAACAGTACATGTGTTACAGAGTCTATTGGGTTTACTTGAATAATATAGAGCTGTTCATTGTTCCTTCTAATACTAGGATGAGGATAAAAGGGAAGCAAGACAAGAAAAGGGGGAAGCTAAACTTCCCTAAATATAATATTGCTCATAGTTGGCAGAGGGCAGTGGCCCTTGATCCAATGAAAGAAGTTGGGAATTATTATGTTCTTGAAAAAACCCTGCATGGCACTTTACCCCTCTCTTTTCGACGTCTGCGTCGGCTGGCACAGTGGTACGTGACAATGACAATGGCAATGGTCAGGATCACGTCTGCAATGATGATGCCAGCCATGGTGCCAGGCTCGATCCTGTAGCAGGACGGGTTATCTGGTAGAGGAGGGTGAATCATAGAGAAGATAGATGAGAGGGGACGAAGGACAAGAGTGGGATGAGTGAAGAGTGACAGGAAATATTATTATTTTGGTCCCCATTGTGTGAAAAATCTGGAATTTGTGTCTCTCAGTTCTGATGTTATGTTTATTATGATATGTGTTTATCATGATACATACTTGTACCTGGGTCAGCCACAACTTTTTCTTAAGGAGAAAAATGAAAAAGATATCATTGTCAGTGTAATTCTATTATACACTGAGTGTACAAAACATTAAGAACACCTGCTCTTTCCATGACCGACTGACCAGGTGAAACCTACGATCCCTTATTGATGTCACCTGTTAAATAAATTTTAATCAGCGTAGATGAAGGGGAGGGCCTCCCACTCCTCTTTCTATTCTGGTTAGGGCCAGTTTGCGCTGTTCTGTGAAGGGAGTAGTACACAGCGTTGTACGAGATCTTCAGTTTCTTGGCAATTTCTTGCATGGAATTACCTTCATTTCTCAGAACAAGAATAGACTGAAGAGTTCAGAAAAACGTGGGCATTGTCATGCTAAAACAGGAAAGGACCGTCCTCCAAACTGTTGCCACAAAGTTGGAAAGTTGGAAGCACGTCTAGAATGTCATTGTATGCTGTAGCGTTAAGATATCCCTTCACTGGAACTAAGGGGCCTAGCCCGAACCATGATTAACAGCCCCAGACCATTATTCCTCCTCCACCAAACTTTACTGTTGGCACTATATATTCGGGCAGGTAGCGCTCTCCTGGCATCTGCCAAACCTAGATTCATCCGTCGGACTGACAGATGGTGAATGCGTGATTCATCACTCCAGAGAATGTGCTTCCACTGCTCCAGAGTCCAATGGCGGCGAGCTTTACAACACTCCTGCTGACGCTTGGCATTGCCATGGTGATATTAGGCTTATGTGTGACTGCTCAGCCATGGAAACCCATTTCATGAAGCTCCCGACGAACAGTTCTTGTGCTGACGTTGCTTCCAGAGGCAGTTTGGAACTCTGTAGTTAGTGTTGCAATCGATGACAGACAATTTGTGCGCACTACGCACTTCAGCACTCGGCGGTCCCATTCTGTGAGCTTGTGTGGCCTATTACTTTGCGGCTGAGCCGTTGTTCCTCCTAGATGTTTCCACTTCACATTAACTGTACTTGCAGTTGACATGGGCAGGTCTAGCAGGCCAGAAATTTCACAAACTGACTTTTTGGAAAGGTGGCATCCTTTCCGAAAGTCACTGAGCTCTTCAGTACGGGCCATTCTACTGCTAATGTTTCTCTATGGAGATTGTATGGCTGTGGGCTCGATTTTATACACCTGTCAGCAAGTGTGGCTGAAATAGCAGAATCCACTCATTTGAAGGGCTGTCCACATACCTTTGGCCATGTAATGTATTTCTCAGATATAGGACAGACACTACAGACCAAACTTCCTTTAGATTTTTTTGGTGGGACTATCTCTTGTCCCCATCCCTGTGGAATGCTATTCGACACATTGTAGAGTCCATGCCCCGACGAATTGAGACTGTTCAGAGGGCAAAAGGTGGCAGTGCAACTCAATATTAGGAAGGTGTTCCTAATGTTTGAGTTACTTAGTGTATACTGTACAGATATAACTTTAGTAAAAACAATATTACCTAATTCACTAGAACGTCTGAGGGTGAGAAGCCTACATGTAGAACACCAATAGAGGCTGCAGTTTAGTTTCTGTTTACCCAAACTGCTTTGTGGTCTTATTTTCCTGTGTGGGACCACCTTGTATGTGTGCAAGGGTGCAGTCAGAAGCGTGCGCCTCACACACACACACACACACACACACACACACACACACACACACACACACACACACACACACACACACACACACACACACACACACACACACACACACACACACACACACACAAACTAACATCAATTCAGATAGGGGTGTGAGTATAGGTGTGAAAGTTCATCACATCACTTACCACAGAGGCAAAAGAAGAGAACCATCAGCAATGCTGTGTTGTCTGACATGTTCTGTGATTACCACAGTACAATATCTACTTGAACAGAACACAATAGTATTAACATAATGTATGTCTGCATTTACAAACACAATACAATATCCCTATGGAGAAATGTAAAGTCACCACACAAGAAGACATCTGGTTTATTGAAGCATCAATGTTCACACCAACATTATATGAGATGCATGGGTTTCACATGGGAACAGAAACTACTCTGAATTGCTGGTTGTTGCATTGGTTCCCTTACGTCCAACTTGTCTATAAACAGAAGGTATACGGTGCATACTCTCCGCATTGACACTGCACACATCTGATTGCCATTTCAGTGGAACAGAAGTAGAACACCTTGACTCTAAACTTTTTTCCACAGAAAATGTACTTCGAAAAGGTCACCACCATAAGAATGAGTCACATATGGTTGTGGGCGTATTTGCAATTGTGAAGATAGGACTAGCTAATAAAAAGTTGAAAAAAAAAAAAAAAGAGTTGGATATGCTACACAGACACCAAATTATTTTTTTATGATGTAGTTGAACAAAAGAATAAACATTCAATTCAAAAATCTGAAATTACAGATTTAAAATGTAACACATATTAATCAAATGATCTGAATTGAGACAAACATTTCAACGTATGTCTTTTAGTGGAATGCTATGGAAGCAACACTCCAAGTGAAAAAAAGTTAACCAGAATAAACAGAAGAATACGTTGTAAACAGAATGATCTTACCTCAATGTAAACTTATCTACAGGACCTTCTACGATGATCAGTTACTGTCTTTCACTAGGGCTTGCTAGGAGTTTTCCCTTTTGAATAAATGTTTCTATGCTCCTCCTACTCCTCCTCCCATGTTGCCCTTATATGTCTGATACACTACATTGCCTGTTTGTAGGCCTTTACAATTCTGAAAGTTATATTGTAGTTTTGCCAGCCTGCACATTTTGAAGTTGGTTTGATGTTTATAGTTTCAAAGCAAACAATGCAAGAGCACAGTATAATTCATAGTGAACCAAGCACACTAATTATAGGTATTCAGAGAAAAGTATAACTGCAGAAATCTATGACCCTTGTACTGTTCTTTTTTTATAGCTCCACCCCTGACTCACTTGAGCAAGAGGGATTCAAGTAAAATGTATTAAAGTACAGAACAGAATAGCGCTGTGACATTCAGCTATTCACCATTCAACTAACTTACATTGTATGACTTTTTCATGGACTTTGAAAATAATCAAGATTCCAAACAACAATTGAAGACGGGGACAACACGGTCAATACTTTGATATGGTGAAATTGAATGTCTTTGATAATTCAATGTTTTACACCCAACTTCTGTTTTTTAATTTCAGGAGGAGGTTAAGCCTGCACTGCAGCCCTTACAGGAGAAGCTGAATGTCTTCAATGACGTTAAACTGACCTGTGATCAAACAGCAGAGCACGTTAAGGTAAGAATGCAGTGATCGCAGCCACATTTCCACCCTGTGGAATTATGGATGATAGACTAGTGACTGATGTTACTATCAGATACATTCTTGTGTGTTATCTCCAGAGCCAGGCTCAGCACACAGAGAGGAGTTTGAGAAGCTTCCTTTGTACCTACAAGAGTAAGAGGAGATCAGGATAGTTGCACTAAGGGAGGAAGAGAAGCAGAAGAGTCAGAAGATGAAAGAGAAGATTGAGGAGATGAGCAGAGAGAGATCATCACTTTCAGACACAATCAGAACCATAGAAGAGGAGCTGGGGCCTAAAAACATTACATTCCTACAGGTAAGGACCACTGTACTTTATAGAGAGCATTCTTCCCCAGGCCATTGTTATAAGTAAGAAAGTGTTCTCAAAATACCTGGTATTATAAGATATGGATAAAATGTATTTTGTTTCTCTGCAGCACTACAGTGCCACCTTGGAAAGGTAAGTGATCTGCCTCCAGTCTCTCTCTTCTCAGTGGTTCAGTATCCAACCCCACTGACTCCTGTCTGTTCTTCCAGAACCCAGTGCACACTGCCGGACCGTGAGAGGGTTTCAGGAGGACTGATTGATGTGGCAAAGCACATGGGTAACCTGCAGTATAGAGTCTGGGAGAAGATGCAGGCAAGAATTCAATACAGTGAGTATTAGATACAATTGGGATAAAACGTTAACGCCACTAAAATGTTCCAACACAGAGAACAAGAAATATGCTTAGTGAATTAAATTTATGCTGAATAATAAGATTATGTCCCTACCTCAATTTTATTTCATTATGGTATGTTTGTGTTGTCTCTGTTCAGTTCCAGTGACTCTAGACCCCAGCACTGCAAACTCACATCTAATCTTGTCTGATGATATACTATAAGAGATTTGATGACTATACAATGGTCCTGGCCTCTGAGGGCTTTAACTCAGGAACACACGATGAGGTTGAGGACAGTACAGGACGGATCGTTGGTGTGATCACATAGTCTTGCTGGAGGAAGGGAGACTTCGGCATGTGTAGAGGATCCTGGGGTGCGTGGTTTTGAAAGGATAGGTATGTAACGCTCTAATGGTGCCACGTGTTCACAGACTTGATCGCCTAACCGTGAGACAGAAACCCAAGAGGGTCAGAGTGCAGCTGGACTGGTACAGAGGAAAGCTGTCATTCTCTGACCCAGATAATAACACACATATACACACATTCACACACACTTTCACTGAGAGAGTCTTTCCATACATCAGGAACCACTGTATTCTCCATCCTCTGAAGGTGTTACCAGTGAAGGTCTCTGTTACAGTGGATACTGCCTCTGTCTGAATCAGGGATTAGCATGTTGAATGAGTCAGTAACACTTACTGAGGCCCTTCACCTGCTGTAACACTCTCATCAGTCAACAATGATAACTCATCATTGTGTCCACCTTGTCTACAAACAGCAGGTATACACATCTGACTGACATTACAGTAGCGCAGAAATGGAGCAGCTTGATTGGAAACTTTTCCCTTCAGACTATTTAGTGAAAAAGGTCACCTATAAAATAATCATTCACAGGAGGTTGTGGGTGTTCATTTAATAAAAAGTGTATTTGCCATTGTGAACATAGGTAACTTGCTGATAAAAAGTTGTATATTCTTTAAAAAGTCTAAGTTGGGATAGGCTACACAGATGCCACCTTATTTCCAAATCATACAGTTCAAACCATCCAATGATACTTATCATGCGTCTTAATTAAGACTTCAATTCAATTCATGAAGTTAAAAAGACTCCATGTACTGTCCTTGTCAAGACTGCTCCTCAGCCCTCCTAACACAGAGGAAAGTGGTAGTTGAGCTTGCACTACACTAGATGGGGTAAGTGTATTAAAGTGTATCAAACAGACACTAGAGGGCATCCTAGCCTTTCCATGAGGACAAAAACACACTGAATCAGCTGTATAAAGAATTATTAAATCCTATGCTGGAGGCATAGCAGGCTAAAGGTTCTGGGTTGAATAACCCTTCGATTTTGTCAATCTAGGATAAATTGCCATTGAATTAAAGAATATATGCAGATTGTTCAAATAAATGACTGACTTAATTATTTTCCCCAATAACCTGAGTTCAAATGGACTTAACAGTTTGATAAGGAATAGTGGGTGTATGCTTTGATGCTGGATTCCCCTCCTCTCATTGACTTGAGACCAAAGCAGCCAATGAGACAGTTCAGTTAGATGTCCTCCTCATGCAGATACCAACCGCTGCAGTGGAGAGGAAGAGGAACTAAAGGTTTCTAAATAATACAGTAGTCCGTGATGATGGCATATAGGAAGATTCCTATTACATCAAGGAAATCTCTTTCTTATTCTCCCTCTCTTTCTACATGAATTTGTACATGAAGGACCACCGCGCCACCTTCCTGTTGAGCACAGAACAACAAGGTGAGTCCAAAAATGTATTGTATGCTGCTGCATAAATTATGCAATATGTCAGGGAGATATGTATACTGTAGCTAAGAAAGTAATACTAAATGTATGTTGTGTAGTAAGATGTTAGTAGCCCATGTGCCTCACCCTAATAGTTTGGTCTATTTATCCCTCTTAATTTCGCCTACTGTTCTGACTTGGTGGTGCACATGTAGCCTATAAGCTGTTTTAGAGAAATGTTATCATTGAATATTGTAAGAGCTTCCATTGTCTGCTTATATGCCCCTTTATTTATCTTACGGTTCTGACGTGGTGTACAGGGAGAACACTGTACGGCCTATATTCTGAATTCTGTCGCTGTACATTTCAAAAGAGCTAAAAAAATTGTTATACTGACTACTGTCCTAGTTCGCTCATTAATGTCTAATCGAAATTACGGATTGCCTCTTATCAAATCAAATCAAACTTTATTTGGCACATGCGCCGAATACAACAAGTGCAGACTTTACCGTGAAAATGCTTACTTACAAGCCCTTAACCAACAGTGCAGTTCAAGAATAAGAAAAGATTTACCAAGTAGGCTAAAATAAAAAGTAATAATAAAAAGTAACACAATAAGAATAAAAATAACGATGCTATATACAGGGGGCACCAGTACCGAGTCAGTGTGCAGGGGTATAGGCTAGTTGAGGTAATCTGTACATGTAGGTGGGTGCGAAGTGACTATGCATAGGTAACAAACAAACAGCGAGTAGCAGCAGTGTACAAGGGGGGGTTCAATGTAAATTGTTCGGTGGCGATTTTTATGAATTGTTCAGCAGTCTAATGGCTTGGGAGTATAAGCTGTTGAGGAGCCTTTTGATCCTAGACTAGGGGCTCCGGTACCGCTTGCCGTGCGGTAGCAGAGGAAACAGTCTATAACTTGGGTGACTGGAGTCTCTGACAATTTTATGGGCTTTCCTCTGACACCGCCTATTATATAGGTCCTGGATGGCAGGAAGCTTGGCCCCAGTGATATACTGGGCCGTTCGCACTACCCTCTGTAGCGCCTTACGGTCAGATGCAGAGCAGTTGCCATACCAGGCGGTGATGCAACCAGTCAGGATGCTCTCGATGGTGCATCTGTAGAACCTTTTGAGGATCTGGGGACCCATGCCAAATCTTTTCAGTCCCCTGAGGGGGAAAAGGTTTTGTCGTGCCCTCTTCTTGACTGTCTTGATATGTTTGGACCATGATAGTTCGTTGGTGATGTGGACAGCAAGGAACTTGAAACTCTCGACCCGCTCCCCTATAGCCCCATCGATGTTAATGGGGGCCTGTTCGGCCCGCCTTTTCCTGTAGTCCACGATCAGCTCCTTTGTCTTGCTCACATTGAGGGAGAGGTTGTTGCCCTTGCACCACACGGTCAGGTCTCTGACCTCCTCCCTATAAGTTGTTTCATCGTTGTCTGTGATCAGGCCTACCACCGTTGTCAGAAAACTTAATGATGGTGTTGGAGTCGTGTTTGTCCACGCAGTTGTGGGTGAACAGGGAATACAGGAGGGGACTAAGTACACACCCCTGAGGGGCCCCAGTGTTAAGGATCAGCGTGGCAGACGTGTTGTTGCCTACTCTTACCACCTGGGACGGCCCGTCAGGAAGTCCAGGATCCAGTTTCAGAGTGAGGTGTTTAGTCCCAGAGTCCTTAGCTTAGTGATGAGCTTCGTGGACACTATGGTGTTGAATGCTAAGCTGTAGTCGATAGGTGTTCCTTTTGTCCAGGTGAGAAAGGGCGGTGTGGAGTGCGATTGAGATTGCGTCATCTGTGGATCTGTTGGGGCGGTTTGCGAATTGGAGTGGGTTTAGGGTGTCCGGGAGGATGCTGTTGATGTGAGCCATGACCAGCCTTTCAAAGCACTTCATGGCTACCGACGCTTGTCGTCCCCTTATTTCATAGTTTGTACATCTCAATTGTCATTAGAAACCTAATTTTTAAGGTTTCAGCAAGTTTTTATTTTTTTTATTTTTTTTATTTCACCTTTATTTAACCAGGTAGGCTAGTTGAGAACAAGTTCTCATATGCAACTGCGACCTGGCCAAGATAAAGCATAGCAGTGTGAACAGACAACAACACAGAGTTACACATGGAGTAAACAATAAACAAGTCAAAAACATGGTAGAAAAAAAGAGAATCTATATACAATGTGTGCAAAAGGCATGAGGAGGTAGGCAATAAATCAAATAATTACAATTTAGCAGATTAACACTGGAGTGATAAATCATCAGATGATCATGTGCAAGTAGAGATACTGGTGTGCAAAAGAGCAGAAAAGTAAATAAATAAAAGCAGTATGGGGGTGAGGTAGGTAAATTGGGTGGGCTATATACCGATGGACTATGTACAGCTGCAGCGATCGGTTAGCTGCTCAGATAGCAGATGTTTAAAGTTGTTGAGTGAGATAAAAGTCTCCAACTTCAGAGATTTTTGCAATTCGTTCCAGTCGCAGGCAGCAGAGAACTGGAAGGAAAGGCGGCCAAATGAGGTTTTGGCTTTAGGGATGATCAGTGAGATACACCTGCTGGAGCGCGTGCTACGGGTGGGTGTAGCCATCGTGACCAGTGAACTGAGATAAGGCGGCACTTTACCTAGCATAGCCTTGTAGATGACCTGGAGCCAGTGGGTCTGACGACGAACATGTAGCGAGGGCCAGCCGACTAGGGCATACAGGTCGCAGTGGTGGGTAGTATATGGGGCTTTGGTGACAAAACGGATGGCACTGTGATAAACTGCATCCAGTTTGCTGAGTAGAGTATTGGAAGCTATTTTGTAGATGACATCGCCGAAGTCGAGGATCGGTAGGATAGTCAGTTTTACTAGGGTAAGTTTCACGGCGTGAGTGAAGGAGGCTTTGTTGCGAAATAGAAAGCCGACTCTAGATTTGATTTTGGATTGGAGATGTTTGATATGAGTCTGGAAGGAGAGTTTGCAGTCTAGCCAGACACCTAGGTACTTATAGATGTCCACATATTCTAGGTCGGAACCGTTCAGGGTGGTGATGCTGGTCGGTCGTGCGGGTGCAGGCAGCGAACGGTTGAAAAGCATGCATTTGGTTTTACTAGCGTTTAAGAGCAGTTGGAGGCCACGGAAGGAGTGTTGTATGGCATTGAAGCTCGTTTGGAGGTTAGATAGCACAGTGTCCAAGGAAGGGCCAGAAGTATACAGAATGGTGTCGTCTGCGTAGAGGTGGATCAGGGAATCGCCCGCAGCAAGAGCAACATCATTGATATATACAGAGAAAAGAGTCGGCCAGAGAATTGAACCCTGCGGTACCCCCATAGAGACTGCCAGAGGACCGGACAACATGCCCTCCGATTTGACACACTGAACTCTGTCTGCACAGTAGTTGGTGAACCAGGCAAGGCAGTCATTAGAAAAACCGAGGCTACTGAGTCTGCCGATAAGAATATGGTGATTGACAGAGTCGAAAGCCTTGGCCAGGTCGATGAAGACGGCTGCACAGTACTGTCTTTTATCGATGGCGGTTATGATATCGTTTAGTACCTTGAGCGTGGCTGAGGTGCACCCGTGACCGGCTCGGAAACCGGATTGCACAGCGGAGAAGGTACGGTGGGATTCGAGATGGTCAGTGATCTGTTTGTTGACTTGGCTTTCGAAGACCTTAGATAGGCAGGGCAGGATGGATATAGGTCTGTAACAGTTTGGGTCCAGGGTGTCTCCCCCTTTGAAGAGGGGGATGACCGTGGCAGCTTTCCAATCCTTGGGGATCTCAGATGATACGAAGGAGAGGTTGAACAGGCTGGTAATAGGGGGTGCGGCAATGGCGGCGGACAGTTTCAGAAATAGGGGGTCCAGATTGTCAAGCCCAGCTGATTTGTATGGGTCCAGGTTTTGCAGCTCTTTCAGAACATCTGCTATCTGGATTTGGGTAAAGGAGAAGCTGGGGAGGCTTGGGCGAGTAGCAGCGGGGGGGGCGGAGCTGTTGGCCAAGGTTGGAGTCGCCAGGAGGAAGGCATGGCCAGCCGTTGAGAAATGCTTGTTGAAGTTTTCGATTATCACGGATTTATCGGTGGTGACCGTGTTACCTAGCCTCAGTGCAGTGGGCAGCTGGGAGGAGGTGCTCTTGTTCTCCATGGACTTTACAGTATCCCAGAACTTTTTGGAGTTAGAGCTACAGGATGCAAATTTCTGCTTGAAAAAGATGGCCTTTGCTTTCCTGACTGACTGCGTATATTGGTTCCTGACTTCCCTGAACAGTTGCATATCGCGGGGACTCTTCGATGCTATTGCAGTTCGCCACAGGATGTTTTTGTGCTGGTCGAGGGCAGTCAGGTCTGGAGTGAACCAAGGGCTATATCTGTTCTTAGTTCTGCATTTTTTGAACGGAGCATGCTTGTCTAATATGGTGAGGAAGTAACTTTTAAAGAATGACCAGGCATCCTCAACTGACGGGAGGAGGTCAATATCCTTCCAGGGTACCCGGGCCAGGTCGATTAGAAAGGCCTGCTCGCAGAAGTGTTTTAGGGAGCGTTTGACAGTGATGAGGGGTGGTCGTTTGACCGCGGACCCGTAGCGGATACAGGCAATGAGGCAGTGATCGCTGAGATCTTGATTGAAGACAGCAGAGGTGTATTTGGAGGGCAAGTTGGTCAGGATAATGTCTATTAGGGTGCCCATGTTTACGGATTTAGGGTTGTACCTGGTGGGTTCCTTGATGATTTGTGTGAGATTGAGGGCATCTAGCTTAGATTGTAGGACTGCCGTTTAGGTCACCTAACAGAACAAACTCTGAAGCTAGATGGGGGGCGATCAATTCACAGATGGTGTCCAGGGCACAGCTGGGAGCTGAGGGGGGTCGGTAGCAGGCGGCAACAGTGAGAGACTTATTTCTGGAGAGATTAATTTTTAAAATTAGAAGTTCGAACTGTTTGGGCATAGACCTGGAAAGTATGACAGAACTTTGCAGGCTATCTCTGCAGTAGATTGCAACTCCTCCCCCTTTGGCAGTTCTATCTTGACGGAAAGTGTTATAGTTGGGTATGGAAATCTCAGAATTTTTGGTGGCCTTCCTAAGCCAGGATTCAGACACGGCAAGGACATCAGGGTTGGCAGAGTGTGCTAAAGCGGTGAGTAAGACAAACTTAGGGAGGAGGCTTCTGATGTTGACATGCATGAGACCAAGGCTTTTTCGATCACAGAAGTCAACAAATGAGGGTGCCTGGGGACATGCAGGGCCTGGGTTTACCTCCACATCACCCGAGGAACAGAGGAGTAGTAGGATGAGGGTGCGGCTAAAGGCTATCAGAACTGGTCGCCTAGAGCGTTGGGGACAAGGAATAAAAGGAGCAGATTTATGGGCGTGGTAGAATAGATTCTGGGCATAATGTGCAGACAGGGGTATGGTGGGGCACGGGTACAGCGGAGGCAAGCCCAGGCACTGGGTGATGATAAGAGAGGTTGTATCTCTGGACATGCTGGTCTCAATGGGTGAGGTCACCGCATGTGTGGGAGGTGGGACAAAGGAGGTATCAGAGGTACGGGGAGTGGAACTACGGGCTCCATTGCAAACCAAAACAATGATAACTAGCCTGAACAACAGTATACAAGGCATATTGATATTTGAGAGAGACATACAGTAAGGCATAAAGTAATTGCAGGTCTTGATTGGGAGAGCTAGCTAAAACAACAGGTGAGATAACAGCAGCTAGTCAGCTAACACAGCACCACAGGTAAAATGGCGATGACTAGGCAGAGAGGGTCGGATTAATTACACACAGAGCCTGAGTTAAAACACAGAGCTGACAGATAAAACACAAATAAACAGAATGGAGTACCGTGAATTAATGGACAGTCCAGCAGGCATCAGCTATGTAGCCAAGTGATCATAGTGTCCGGGGGGCAGCCGTAGATGGAGCAGGGAAGCCGCCACTACGCTAGCACGCGGCGTTTAAAGTTAGTAGCCCGGGGGTGGTCTGCTCAGACGGAGGGGGTCTGCTCAGACGGAGCCCGGTTGAGGGCACAGCGGATGGGGTATTCGTCGGCAGACCAGACGTGGTGGTGCGGCGGGGGGCCGTGTCGACAGAGAATCCAAGCCAGATGGCGAAAGAGGTATTGTAGAATTTTGTTTGCTAACTGGTGCTAGCTTCGTGGCAGTGGCGCTAGCTGCAAGCTAGCTGTGAGGATCAGAAGTAGTGGCTCAGGGATTACGGCAGGAATCCGGCGTTGTTGTGGAGAGACAGTCCGATGCTGGTAAATTGGTGAGTAATATCCAGGCTAATAACAGGGCTGGTGTCTGTGCAGAAGGTAAAAGCTGCTAGCAGTGGCAAAAAATGACTAAATAGCTTGTAGCTGATTAGCTGGTTAGCTACTGGGGGTTCTTGAATGTGTTCCAAAGTAAAAAAGTTTTAAAAAATAATAGCGATTCCGTATCACATTGGGTGAGGTAGGTTACCGGAAGGTATAATCAAATTAAAAATCGTAAAGAGATAGAAAAAAAATTAAAATATATACAAAAAGTACAAAAAATACAAAAGTACACGAGAGGACGAAACAAAACACGCCTACACTGCTACGCCATCTTGGATTCAAGTCAGCCATATCATCTATGTTTTTTTAAGGCAGTAAATGAGGCTGAATGGACTGTTTCGCTGCCAAACAAGGCTCCGCTCATAGCCAGTTGTAGCAGTGGGAAGATGTTGGGACTGCTGTTGGGACAGCTTTATGTAGGCCGTTTGTGATCACAGTTTGTCACCGTTAAACGGCAATTAATGTATTGTTTAGTGTTGTGTTGTGTAGTGGCTTTACTGGCATGCATACCACTTTTTGCCCCACCAAGATTCACATGTTAAAATCACCACTGACACACACAAAACACATACAAACAAATTAGAAGGTAACCTGGTAGCCAAAATCATCCCCACACTTTGAATCAGAATATACATTGTTAATTCAGAAAATATTCTGGAAAGTCAGTTGGTTAACATAACAAATATTATCTCTGTCTACACCCTCCTCTTCCCTCCCTCCCTCCCTCACCCTCCATCTCTGAGCAAGTGGAGCGTTGCGCTGCGCTTTGATGTGGTACTCTTGCGCACCCAATGTTCACAGACTATAGTGGGCGTGGTGTTGGAAATGGAGATGGCGTCACCGGCAACGTGTTATGTGTGTACATAGTAGCAAGATTACAACGAGCCTGTGACAGAAGAGACACACAAATCTGACACTTACAGCAGGACCAGGAACCGCTGCGAATTCAAACCCTGAAGAAGAGACATCAAATATTTTGGACCAAGAGGAGCTGACAAGGTGCTACAAAGAAAAAGGGATTCTGACATGCACTGGCAGAAATGTGAGTGTTTGTTATGTTGATGATGAATATGACATTGACTCGCAGGCTACTAATAAGCCTAGATACGAATATTGTGATCATATAGCGGATGTTGTGTCATTGACAATCAAAAGCTATTTTTTACATTCTCTTGCTGCTCAGTTTTGAACATCCATTCCTAATGTCTAAGTTACATCATTGTTTTGATTAATAAGTGGCAAGTAGCCTACAAGTCAGGACTAACATTCAAAAGAAATGAGGGTTGTTATAAAGTGGGTAGGCCTATATCATATCATACAATTGAGTGCATCAAACTAATGTGAGATTGTTAAAAACGTTAATATTAAGAAGTTAAGTCAACATTTACAAGCAATGATGAAAACAATAGCCTACTTTTGCGTATTGAAAACAGACAGCGGGGAAACCCTCTCAACCCTCGCCCATATTCGTAACATCTCAGTTCACCTTTTAACCGTGGGTGTGAAGGGGGAATCCGGATAGGCTATTTTACACACGCAATAATGAACTTGATTTTGCGCAGAGTGCCACTGCCGGCGACGGACATAGTGTAGCATACTAGTCAATCCTATGCAATATATTAGTCTACACAGTGCCACACTCATTGAGGAAGTTCAATTCGTTTTCTCTGCTCGGCACCGTATCATATTGAGCCAGAAAACAGAAAGGTCGTCGGAATCCCCGCCGCCCACGCGCATGACTAAATGGCCAGGGGTTTCCGCGATTTAAATATTACATCGCAACAGCGTTCAGACACGGTATCCCAGGCAGCCCTGTCTCCTTGTCATGGATCGTTTAACTAACGTCCCAACTTTGACAACTGTAAAAATCGACATTTGAAGATGTTTAGTGCAATAGGCTGATGTAAATATCTTTCTACACTGATATAATTATTTGTCTGCCTAATGATGTACTGTAACTCTAGGTTCAAATGGACTTGTAGAGTACTACGTGCATTATTCTATACCCAAACTCAAGTAGCAATATGCTTTATAGAGCACTACATCACTATGTAGGTAATATTACAGACTACAGCTAGGACCTTTGTTGCCTGCTTGGTGACAAAGAACATCTATTGAGGACAGTTCTCCTTCTCTCTGGGTGTTTTAAAATAAATACTGGCTTTGGACATGGACAGTAGACTGCATTTAAGGGTTAATACCCGACTGTAGCCTATCCTGTATCTGTAGGGGGGTTATTCTATCCCCCAAGATGCACTACTAGTCAAATATTTGCATGAGATTATTTTTGGGTAGGCACACCTGCTGTCTACAGTATGCACCACTGGCAATAGCTGCCCTTCCGTGTGTAGATCACCCTTTCTCTCTCACCCCTGTGAGGCATCCCCTCTATTAGTATTCATCCCTCCTACACTGTGGTGAATGTTGAGAAATGACGTAGGGGGATTCACTGACGTAGGGGGATTCACTTTACAGTATCTGATGTATGGTATGAAGATGAACTCATTAGATACATTGGAATAAGGTCTTAAGATGGTCACAACCCATTTTCAGTTTCATTTTACCAATATGTCATAGTTTGGCAGATTGATTCTTATTTGGCCTATAACAGTAGTAGCAATATATTTTTAATAATAATATAATACAATAGGAGTCTCTTACAGTAATGTTTATAATCATTGTTATAAGGTATGAAAATTGCGCATGTAATTGATGTAATGTTTAATTTTAGTTTAGCTACAAGACCTTGGCATCTCCCGTCTTATTTTTAGTTATGCAAGTGCCAGTAGTCTGTCATGTATTCCTTACTCAGCAAGACATTTATCTGAGGAAAGAGAAAATAAATGATGGAAAAAATTGAGAGACAAGTAAAACTCAGGTCCAAGAGAAGAGAGAGACAAGGAACAGAACGTTAATAACTTCTGGAGTTTCCACAATTGCAGAACAAAAAGGCAGTTCCTCCTTTGTATCCATTTGAGTGGCTTCAAGTGATACCAAACTTTCCTCGTTGTGAGAGGGATACGAAAAGTGAAAATGCAACACACCCCTCAACCAGGCATTCACTATACTCTCGCTCTCAAGTCAGCGATTTTGACGTTCTACTAAAACTGTGTTGATGGCACTACAAAAGTGTGTTTTTATCACTCCTTCCTATGTTCACTGAATCCCCTTGAGGAATAGATGAGACTCCTGTAGCATTCAAATATGTTATTGCAACTAGACCAAAAACTCAGGCTCACCCCCCAAAAAGCCCCCTTTCTATGGCTTGATTGTATTCCAAGAAAAAGACAGGTGATGTGAGATATCTGCGAGAAACAATCTACTCCATGACCACATTTATGAATCATCATGCTAATAGTCAGACACTATGTTATGGCTCCCAGACACACAGCAGAGCAGACATGGCCCACGTTTATATGTTCACTCTTCACTTCTGGGTTGTAACGTGCTCTCGGCACACACAGCAGTGACAGGAAGGTGTTGTGGTTTACCACAGCCAGCGTAACGGAGCTAGACAGGAAAGAGTCACAGAAAATGTGTACTGGCAAGCCTCCACATGGTAGTGGTTCTATTGAATCTATCTGTTAGTTCTGACCTCACAGCCTGTTTTCCTAATGGAATAGGTTCCTCAGAGCTTTCTCTCTACCTGTTTATGCTCCTCAGTGGAAATGTCGCTTTGTCTTTCACGTGCGGGGTGATGACTTCGAGGAAAACTACCCTGTTTTGCTGCACACGAGCAATATCAAGCTGGAAACCTCAGATACCTATATTTTTCACCACTATCTCTCTTTCCTCTGGCTGCTGAATGGAACAGAAAGTGATGGGGAAAAAGAGTAAACATGATATCATAGATGAATCATGGGAAATCACAGAGCTGGAGAATGGCCTCTTTTTGCCAATCCTTTCAATCCAAAAACTAAAGAATGAAGCGTTATCCAAAATTACCACATTACTTCATATTATGTCATAACACTATACCAACAGCCTTAGCTGTGTCGCTCTGTAGTAATACATTTCTGATAAGAATAGTAGACCATTGTAGAAAAGCACCCCAATAGAGAAAAAATGTCACGGTCGACTTCATGACTATCCACCAAAGATCTTTCATTGCAACATCATCTTTGTCTCCACAGCACCGAAGGAGAAGCCGTGTTACACTCTTCCCACAGTGAAGAAACTCCTGGAGCAGAAGAGGAAGAGGGAAACCTCCTCGACGGCAACAACCAGTACCGGTGTCTCCACTGCCACTGTCCTCTCCCAACAGGTGTCAACACCAGAGAAGTCTACCTCAACAAGTGAGTACTGCTTGAATCACCCATGTAAGCCCTTTGCAACCCAACCAGACCTGGGTCAAATACATTGTCAAATGATTCAAATACTTTTCCATTGACATTGACAGATGGGTTAACTTGTGACCCTCCCAGGTGTAGCCAGCAGCTACTCAGATATGGCAGTGGGGTATGAGAGATGGGGTCCTATGGATGAGCACCAAGCCCTCTCGGCCATACAGGAAGGTCCATTCTCCCCTATGGGGAACAATTACTTCTCCAGCCCATCCTCCTCAATGGACTACAGCCATACTCCGGCCTACAGCCCTCAGATGGCCTCCAGCTACAACACACAGCAGATTCAGGACTACCCAGACACCAGGATGCCTCAGCATTATGTAAGGAGGACTGGTTTCTCAAACAGAAGCAATTTGACATTACATCATCATTTTGACTACTTGTTGTTCACGTGCTATTAAGTACATGAACAGTATGTGCTATAGCATTTCTGATGATAGCAATATTTTTACTTTACAGACGGAGTGTCCAGTGACCGAGGCTGTGTCTAGTTTGGTTCCTTCTGGGCCCCTGCAGACCGCTGTCTTCCCCTGGTCGTCGGGGGCCCTGGGTCCCACAGAACCTGTCCAGCAGGTGTTTAGTGGCCAGATGGATGTCACTAAGCTGGAGGAAGCCAGGATGTTCCTCAGAGGGATGGACTACAGTAGAACCACCTGGCAGGATGACGACGGAGACACGTAAGTGTGTGTGTATCATCAGCTTGTGACCTGATTTTGAGAAAGTAGACATGACTAAGTTTGAGAAAATGTTAAGAGAAACTTGGCAAATTAAAGTGTCTTATGTCTCATGAGATTTTACAACATTTTCGACTGTAGGTGTCACCTGAAACCAATTTGTCACGTTGTCTCGTCTTGTCAGGATTCTGCATATTTATACAGCCAAGGGCCTGAGGGAGTATGCATTCGCTGCAGCAGAGAGGCTTGCTGAGCTGGGAAGGCTAGACTCCAAGGAACACAAGGGGAAGGTATGCACCAAGAAGACACTTCTTCTTTAGAGAACACAGGATTGAGTTCAACCCAAATATGCTTCCTCTAAAATAAATGTGTGGATGCCATACATATTGAGCCTTAGTTTAATAGCATTAACCCCCCCTATCCTGTATCCCAGACTGCTTTGCTGGTGGCGGTGACTGCTAACCATCCGGAAATCGTCCAGGATCTGTTGTCTTTAGGGGCGGATATAAATGCCTGTGATGTCAAAGGTCAAACAGCACTTCATCTTGCTGCCACCTATGGCTTCCCCAGGGTTATGCAGGTAAACCAGCAGCACTGCTTTCAACCAAAGTGATCATCTGTTAGGGCTCAATCTAGATAAATAACAGAATGATGTGAATAACCATTTTCAATCTTTGGATCTGTATTTGTAGGTTATTCTCTCCATTGGGCCTGGAGTGAACCTGGAGGCTCGCAATTTTGAAGGTAACATCCAGTCAAATGAGAAGAGCACAACCATTACTCAAAAGACATCTGACAAATGATATAGTAAGACAACAGAATAAGTAACAACAATAGAATAAACTATTTTCCCACTCCTGTCTCAGGTCTGACTCCTCTGCACTGTGCAGCCATCTCCCACAGTGGCACCTTGAAGACTCTCTCCTCCCTCTCCTCCACAGGGCTGGGTGATGCCAGCCTCCATGCCCTGGCAGAGGAGAAGCTCTCCTGGCTGCAGATGCTACTCAACACCGGAGCCTCCCTGACCAGCCAGGTACTGAATGCAATACGTAAATGTAACGCACCAGAGTTAGTATTTTAGAGCCAGTGTTCTACAAGAGGTGCCAGTACTCAATAAGTAGAAAACACCATCTATACCTCCGTCCTCCCAAGGGAATGGCATGGTTCATTTTGGTAGAAAATAAATCAAATCTGGAGCTATTAGTCAGCTTTTTGTCTACCCAACCTCACACCTGCAAAAATCTATGATGGGTTTTGAATATTTTCCTCACTTTCGGCGCATTGCGGTTTCCTTTGGAGGCTTCATACAGTGTTTTCCTCTGTTTCCAGGAAATCAAAAGTAACAAGACTGTTCTTCACCTGGCTGTGAAGGAGGGGAACATCCAGCTGGTTCGCCATCTGCTGAAGACCCCCCTAGACAACATGAGGGACTTTGTCAACATGAAGGTCAGTGCTGCTGTGAGATTGTCCGCTCTTCAAAGGTGTAGAGAAACTGACCTGTGTCCTGAGACTCCATGAAAAGAGAAAGGAGAGGTATAACTTCTTCAGCAGTGTGTGAAAAGGTGAAAGGAAAAGAGTGAAAAGAAAGGGAGACTCATCGACAGTGTGTGCATATCTAATTATTGCCTTAGTGTTGGTCAATACTCACAGCTTCATGATTCCCTTTAACTCCTCACCGGCAGGCCCACGGTCATACCGCCCTGCACATGGCTGCTGGTCTCCATGGCAGCCCACACCAGGAGGAGATGCTGAGGCTGCTGCTGAGCAGAGGGGCCGACCCCAGAATCCGCAACCTGGAGAACGACCAGCCTGCACACCTGCTGCAGAGTGGACCCCACGGGGAACAGGTGAGCAGTCATACAGACAGAGAGACTGCAAATGGCCATTTTGTTTCATTCATATAATCTCAGCTCACCTATTCCTGTCCCGTCTGTTTTCAGCTCAAGCTCATCCTGAAGAAGCGAAGTGCTTCCTCTCGTCGACGTGTAATGTCCTTACAGGACCAAGAGTGACCCGGACTAGTTTTTATGTCCCTGTGTATCCCTCCACCTCTTTTCAGAGGAAGTACTGAAGGTCTGTACTGTAGGTTGAATCCAGACATCTGTACTTCCAACAGGGAGGGATTCTAGCGTATCTTCATGTGAGGATTTTCAAACACTGCGAATCTCTAATATATGCTAGAGCATTCACTTTGAAACTATATGTTTGATTGACATGATTTTGGTCCCTATCTGAATTCAGTTAGCAATGACGTTTATGTATTTTTCTAGCTTAATGGGCGGCTATTGTTTTTGTTTAATGGATAGCTAGCAATGAGCAGTGGTAACAGGTGGTATTCCAGTCCCCCCTGACATTACTGTCACTCAGTACAACCTTGATTTCTATGAAATCGTTTACATTATATTCAAAGACTTCCCAGACTCATTGTGTGAGTACCCTCCCAGCCGGGAAGCCCTCCTTAGAGGTATATCTGAGGAGGGTTTCTGGGCTACCACCCCCACTCATTCTCTTGTCAAAACTTCCCACCATGGTCAGAAATCATATTGGTTTGTTGAAAGGTGGTTGTTGTTTCACTAAGCATGTGACACAGTGTACCATTGTGCTCATGCTTTCAATGTCTTTTATAACTTAACTAGGTATTTTCTTTTTATATTTGATATATTCACAGCACTCATTGAATAGCTAATATTTTGTCATTGGTGGAAAAAGTACTCAAAAGTCATACTTGAGTAAAAGTAAAGATACCTTAATAGAAAATGACTCAACTAAAAGTGAAAGTCACCCAGTAAAATATTACTTCAGTAAAAGTGTAAAAGTATTTGGTTTTAAATATACTTAAGTACCATAAGTAAATGGAATTGCTGAAATGTACTTAAGTATCAAAAGTAAAAGTATTCATATTTTCAAATCCTTATATTATGCAAACCAGACAGCACAATATATATATATATATTTTTAATTTACAGATAGCCAGGGGCACACTACAACACTCATTTGTGTTAAGTGAGTCCGCCAGATCAGAGGCAGTAGGGATGACCAGGGATGTTCTTTTGATACGTGCGTGAATTGGACCATTTCCCTGTCAAAATGTAACAAGTACGTTTGGTTGTCAGAGATAATGTATGGAGTAAAAAGTACATTATTTTCTTTAGGAATGTAGTGAAGTAAAAGTAAAAGTAGTCAAAAATATGAATAGTAAAGTAAAGTACAGATACCCCAAAAACATAGTACTTTAAAGTAGTTTTACTTTAAGTACTTTACACCCTGTATATTGTCTCATTCATACTATGACTTATGGAAAGAACATTTTACATTTACTGTGTAAAGGGAATATGTTGATATTGACCACACATGCTATATAATATTATATAACATATCAACAGTGTATACAATGTAGTACCATTAGTATTTATTTCTTAAAGGGCATTATAGGAGGAGTATTTCAGTTATGACTCGTTTCACCTTAAAGTAATCAGGTATTTTCAAACATGACTCATGATTGAAAATACCACAACATGTTTTGTTGTGACAAGAAAACATCCATCACTTACTCATATACCTTTTATGACTGTTTAAAAAAAATAAATCTCCAATGAGGTAGCATGCATGTGCCCTTTGAAATATTGTTGTAGTGAATATGCTACTTCATCATTGTAAGTGGCATAGAAAATACAATAAAATAAAACATCTCATTGTAGATATGACACAACATTTCCCCAGACTTGAATGTGATTTCCTCTAGTTTTGGAACCTGGGCAGTCTAGTAACATACAGAGATGTCTTTATGTGTTCCTAGGTCTAAATCATAGGTGAGTTAACATGAGGGAGAATAACTAATGTTATCGTTCAAAAATGGTACTAGAGAATCTGGTGATTTTGGCTGCTTGGGTCTACTTTGACAGTTTGTAACAGTGTAAAACTGCTGTTACTTTTCACTGAATGTATCCTTCTGATTAACTGAATTGCCTAAACTTTACGCTGGAATTAAATCTGTTCTTCAAAAACTCTATTTGTTATCTATTTTACACTCTATTTTAATCCACATGTATGTATTGATAAAGGTTCAGATCAAAAGATATGGGAAATAACTGTAAACAATAAATCAAATAAGACCATTGTATACAGGGTGATTTTTATTGCAGCAGCTGTCTTATTGGTTAGCTCTGGTGAGAATCACGCCACTGGCTCAGTATCAGGCATTACTAGTGCTGCATACCGGTAAATAAAAATATCTGAAGATAACAGACATTGTACTTGCAGCAAGTTAGAAACAGCTCTAAATAATGATAATACAGACATTTTATTTGCAGGTAGTTACTGTGCCTTCTTATCTTAATGTATTGACCTTTTCATTAAGCTTAAACTCATACACTTTTAAAATGCCCACTCCTTCAACCCAAGGTAATACCTTTTTAGTGCTTTGAATGATTCTACTCGTGCAATCTAATTTAAAATGCAATAGGAGAAAGAAAAAGGCCATTGACATACTGTACTGGTGGCACCCTCTTACAGAACCCAGAGAATGATAGGAGACTTCATTCCTGCTTCTGTTTCAAATTGCTGTAAAATGAACATCTGACATGGGGGTGACATTCTTCTCATTGCCACCTAGAACACAACCACCCACGACAATCCACTTAATGCCATCAGAAATGACAGCAGATAGATCCTGAGCCAACCATCAGTAAAACACAGTGGGATAATGGAGTTGGTTTGATATCTTAATTCATGCTTGAGGTTATTAATACAGGTTCAATGTGAAATCATAAATGTAAAAGACCTCTCTCTCACGACTGGATAATACAGTTGTAGATTTCTAAAGTGCATTGAGAGTACTATACAGTAAAACGAGACATGCAATCAACTTTCTTGGGTGTGCATGAAGTCAAAGCAAGGAACAGAGAGAGCACAGCATTCAGTTCTGTTTCAACACTACCCATATCATGATATAGATTTACAGTGCACCTGAAAGCTGATCTTGGGCCAGGTATGTTTTTTTGCTTTTAGGTGCTTTTGGTGCAGATTGGGGTAAGGATAAACCCCAAATCAGCACTGAAGGCTACTTTACATTCTCTCCTGGGCAAGGTAGATTGATAGCACCTAATACACAAGTCACAAAGACGGTTAAGAGTAACATCTTCATCTTGGCTTGGCTTGATATACATTTTATTTAAATCAAGAATGACAATTCAGTCATTCTTCTGGTCAGCTTGGGCTGGGTGTGCACCATACTTGATGTTCCAATGGGTGCTGGTGTGTGTCAGCCATAAATGTGAGAGTGTGTTATTGTGTGTGTTGGCCTCTCTGCAGCACCTCCCATGGTGACTCTCCCTCGCCTCCATGCACACTTCATCTATACTGTTTGAGGAGGCACTGCAACACAAGATAGAGGACAGAGTGTGTTATTTTTCTCTCTCTCTCCCTCCCTACCTCCCTCCCATGGCGGCTTACCCTCTGTCTTTGGTATTTGGGTGCCTGCTGGATTAGAGCTGAAGACGAGAAGACAAGAAAAGACAATTATTCACTATAACACAAGGAGAGAAAGGGAATTAAAGGAAGCAATCCTGGATAGTTTAAACAGTTCAGTTCACCTCAAAGCTTTGTGGAAACAACCACAACGTAACCAAGATCATGTGTGTTCTGACCAAAGAGAAGGTATTTTAGAGGGATTAGGTCAACTGTATCCATGCACAGAAGGGGCTGGGGCCACAAAGCTTTGACGATCACAGGATTCAATTTGGGGCAAAATGCAGAGATTTGTCAGGATCTTCCCAATCGGTGTCCTCTCTCAAAGGGTAGGGGAGAGGGAGAGACTGGGTCGGCATGCCATTGGCTGTAAACATACACTCTTTGAGGCCATCCACCCACACTGCCAACCCATGCAACAACGGCCCCCATTCTCAACCAGGGGCCCCAAAAAAGTCCTAATGCAGGACATTTCCTTAATATTGTTCGGTTGACAAGAACACTTTATTTTCAAAAATGTCAAAGATGGCACAGAGTTAGACTACTAGACTATCTTGAGACATTTGACTGTAATATGCTGCTCTGTATAAGGGTGATTGCTTAATTAGTTGAATGGCTGGGCAGTGTTGTTGGATTTAGGGAGGGAGGGCGGGACTGTAATATCTTAACCAATAGGCAGCATTCAGACATGGGCTCCACTGTGGGAGAGGAGAGACGGGGAAACAACAGACATGGTAACAGTAAAATAGTATTAGTAAAGCCATCCTGTATTTGGTGGGGACTCCTCTTCCAAAGTCTGATGCATTCCACATGCACAGGCGGAGCAACTGCCAAGCCATGTGCAAACTCTTACTTGGAAGACGATTTTGAGCATGTGAGTTTTTTACCTGTTGAAAGGGATGAAAAGTTACAGTAACCTTCAGAGAGTTACGGGTGAGCATGTGACAGACTAGCCGGTGTGTGTGCAAGTATACTTACTAAGAGCTATTAGGATACCAGACACAAACAAGATCACACCAATGATGACCCCTGTAGTTCGAAGTGTCTCATAATCTGAAACCACAAAAAAAATCTATAATCATGACCATTAGTAGTAGTAACATGGTACAACTCACATGCCATGTATTGGGCCGACTCAAATAACAAATGAATCCATTCTAATGAATTCACTCACCATATTCAAAGTCACTTTGATCATGAAACATCGATTCTGTACAGAAAACACAAATTATTAATCAGAATCATCCACATTAGGCCTAATAACAAGGTTCTAACATTATGTAATGTAAGTTATAAAAGACGGCAGAATCTTGCAGTGCTGGAGAAGTGAACAGCCAAAAACCCGAGTCCAAGCTCATGGGGACGCCCTTTTGGGATGGGAGTCGGTTCAGCACCATGGACAGCAGAACTAGACCGGTTTTGGGAAAACGTCGAAATATGAGTAGCCTAATGTGGACAGATTTTGCTCTCGTATTAATCACTGATTCTAAGTTGGCATACTAATGATAGCGTTGAAAGCAATTGCAATTTGAGTTAGTGCGTTATTTTTGCTTAATGTGATCACACGAATAGACCAACTGGAAATAAAATCAAAGCGCTACACCAACAGGAATATTTTATGCGTAAATCTTCCAGTTTACTAGGCGTTTTCTTAAGACGACCACATATGTCTCAGTGCTGCTTGACTGCGGAGCGCTGATCAATGCAGGGTCTTTGCTCAGCAGAAAAAGACCGCCCACAGCAAGTGGGTTAGAAGCGCACGAGAGGCGTTCAGTGCAACGCGATTTACAAGACAATCAATCAAGTTGCATGTATCGATTATCCATATCGGATGTGTTCAAAAATAGAACAATCCTAATAATTGTTAGTACAATATTTGATTTTATACACTAAATTTCTGTCCACACCGCTGGTGCTGAACTGTTCTCCAATATCTTCAGATGAGAGCTCCCAGCCATAGTTCAAGTAAATATGCTATCTCTTGACTTTAACGAGCAGTAGGCTATAAGATCATCTTGGCAGCACTTATTACACAGAGCGTCGACAATGCGGATTTATGTTGCTGAACCCCCACTTTATGTAATGGCTAAGTTGGCGCTTTCAACTTCTCCCCAACGCACTACCCCTCCCCTCTTGCACCCTGATGGGCAAGCCAACACAACCATTCACAAATGATAAGAAAACTATTAATTTACAAAAAAGACGGTGAGTATTACGTAATTAGAAAAATAATAAGCAATATGTTCATATATTAAATGGAAATGGAGCAAAACATGGGAAAAGTAGCCTAGCCTGTAATGGCGCTCTAGCAGCAATGCACCAATTGTTCATCAATTCCATGAATTAGAAATTGATGGGATGAGTCTAGGAGCAAGCTTAGCCGAAATAATTGATTTGCAAGAACAGCTTGAGCAAAGAACCTGTACCTAAAACACTGAACTGAAGAACAACAAAAACATTATGAAACTCACTATGTAGTTTCAATTGTTTTGTTCTTTTTGAATTTAAAGATGCTCTAGCATAGGCTACATTCAGTAGAAGACAAACCTCCTTCAGTTGCCATGACTGCAGTGTGGATATACTGGGTCTTTGTCTGCTGAGTCTCTCTTGCGCCCCGATGCAGGTTTTCAGGTCAGCGGACAGAAAATGGGAAGACGCGCACTTTTGAGGTGTGTGGAGTAGGATTGGAAGAAAATAAAGAAAACTGCGGCTCAATAAAGTAAATTGCACCAACACTTAGAAGGCATGAGGGGGGTCCTCTGGTGGTGATGCACAGGCACTGCATTCGGTTATAGGCTGTTCAATACTGCAGCCTCAGTCTACTGAGGTATCCCCCAAAGACCGTGTGAAGTTGAAAAAAAATGTGCCTGCCAATGCGGATGGTTTTCTACTGCACTCGAGTAGCCTACTATCAATATGCCCGAGGAGGCTGGGAAACTGCGAGAGGAGGAATGCGCTAACAGGTCTCTCCTGTAATGCGGCAAGAGGGGAGAAGATATTCCTAGCAACAGAGCAACAAAGGAGAGGCTGTGCACAAAGGAATTCCCGTCTTCTCATCTATATAAAAATACACAGAGTAAATGTATAGTAAAGAAAACATCTGCAAGTCCCTGTTGGTGTTATAGGCAGAAAATGCATGTAATCTTTTATGCAATAATTTTACTCTAGTTTAATGAGCTACATTATTTCACAAGGAATGCCTTAGTTAGCCTATATTTGAGTGACCAAGTGAATTTAGGAGAATTCTTATCATTTCAAATGGGAATTATGATTTCAAGTATTTTCCTAATGGGATGATAAAAAGGTTTAACTTATGCAGTAAACCCCCCTCTTCTTTCGATTGTGGCCACTTTCCTAGATGGAGGAAATACATCTGTCACTATTGAAAAGCTGTCTTTGACAGGTCCTCTCCCTCATCCATCCTGCAGCTAGATCCTCTTTGGCCAAGAATATACCAATAACCATAACTGAGTTATTTTCATGCTAAAATTATAGTTTTTTGTTTAACAAAAGTGGCCTATCAGATTAGCATGCAACAATGGTTATAGACAATAGGCTGCAGCATGTTTGATGTTGCTGCACTTGTCAGGAGGTTGAATGAATTCATCTACTATTGCCTGCAGAAAGGTGCAACATCAGCAAAACGGGTGTGCTGAATATCCATTAGAACTGCGCTACTGGGGAAAGACTGTGCCAGTAGCAGTGACTGACATCTATGCCAGTGACTGACAGGGAGACCATCTATGCCAGTGACTGACAGGGAGACCATCTATGCCAGTGACTGACAGGGAGACCATCTATGCCAGTGACTGACAGGGAGACCATCTATGCCTGTGACTGACAGGGAGACCATCTATGCCAGTGACTGACAGGGAGACCATCTATGCCAGTGACTGACAGGGAGACCATCTATGCCAGTGACTGACAGGTAGACCATCTATACCAGTGACTGACAGGGAGACCATCTATGCCAGTGACTGACAGGGAGACCATCTATGCCAGTGACTGATTGTGGGAAAAGTCAGAACACAACAAACAATTACCCATCTACATCACTTTATTTAACAGTGTGGAAATATTACAATTTAAAATAGTCATAAATAGTCAACTTCTAACTTACAAAATCGCGTGTTCATGTGTGTCTATCACATATGACAGAAGGTTTTATAGCCGACCCTACTGCATCAACCAATTATGCCCTCAGAATACATTCATTCATATAGAAAAAAGAGAAAATAAAAAACATGTCAAGAGAACATATCAGCAGATTTAAAAAAGGAGCCTTGTGCTCTCTGGGAGATAGCCATAGTTAGTCCTCCACTGTCCAATGCTGCAGCCTGGTGGCGAGACGTTACATCACTGGGGACCTGAGAGCAGAATGGTAAACATGATGAGATGTATTGGTTTCATAAATAAAATGATACATACAAAATCAGACGTTTGATAAAGACCAATATGCCATTGAAGACAAAGATATAGATGATTTTACCTGTCACAGCCCCTGCCTCTGCCTCAGGTACCCCAGCAGGCCTAAGAGAGGAAAATTGAAAACAAACAGGTAAACCACTAGAGCAAAATCACTACTTGGACAGTGATTAAAAAGTATACAATACCTAACCAAGCCATCTAAACCCTAAAACATAGGGGGAAAATGTATTAAAACTCGAACTGAGTACTGAAGCTTCTGTCTAACTGTTAAGAATATTCTAAAAAGCTCCTCTTACGGGTCTAGAGATTACAGGCCTTACAATGAACTCAGTCAAGGGTTGGGGTCCAAACACTTCAGCCCTCAAATTAAGTGGCCACTTCTGATGAGGTATCATGACGTCTGACGAGTATACACTTGCAGGGCAAGGGGCGAGGGAGGAGAAGGTGCCAAGATGGCGGCTTGAACAGACGCTTTTTTACCGAGCTCCGTACCAAACTTCAGAAAGATTGTGAAAAAAAAAACTAGTTTACAGTCATTACTATTTTTATTTGTTCAAGATATAACACCTTTCCTGTTACTGGAATAATAATTGGATAATTTATTTCGGCATGTCCAAGCAAAGTCGTGACAAAAAAAGAAAGGAAGAAGTTAGCCGTTCTATTGCTAATCAACAAGAGAGAAACGTGCTTATAGACAACTGCCATAACTACGCTTGCCCTATGGATACTATCATGCTTTCGAAAGCTGTTGAAGATGACGAATTCCCCTCTTTACCGGTTACTCTGTGCAAACCTCCACCCTCCAAAAAACCCAACATGAACTCTGACATCGTGGCTACCCTCTCCTTACTCATCAACTCCAGGTCTGACGCCATTGAGAAAATGGTTGGCGCGAACACCATGGTTATCGAAGGCATGAAAAAGACTGGAGTTTGCATGTGGTGAAATCAAGGATGTGAAAACGAGTGGCAAAAGTTGAAAAAAGTGTGGAAAAGAATAACAATGTCTACCATAGACGTCTCACTGATCTGGAACAATACACAAGAAGATGGAACCTGAGACTCTACGGCTTGCCAGAGGTGGAGAATGAAGATGTGCGAGGAGAGGCCATCCGCATCTGCCAAGAAGTTATGCCTGCAGAGAAGAACAAAGTTGGTGATACCATCGACGTTGTGCATCGCCTCGGCAAGAAGCAACAGCAAAACGATTCAAAACCAAGGGGTATCATCATCCTCTTCACTGCCAGATTCTACCGGGATGCTGTCTGGAAAGCTGCTAGGAAGAACGCCTTCCTTCAGAGCCATGGTATGCGTTTCGCCGAGCATCTCAGCCCAGAGGACATAGAAAGAAGGAACAAGTTGTGGCCAAGGATCAAGATAGCACGAAATAAGGGAAAGGCTGCTTACTTCGTCGGAGGACGAGGCTTCATCAACGGTTCAGAAATCCATATTCCTCCCTAAAATCTCACCAGAAGGAACAGGTTGATGGTTTCAGCCATGGTATTCTCATTTTCCTTATGTTGTTTACCTAACAAGCATCAGGTGACTATTTTTCAGGAATACTCAGGTACCTCAATGTATTAGTTTGTTCTTGTATGACCAGAAGGCCTATTTTGTTTACAAACTTACGAAGGATATTGAAAGCTGTATTTATTTTTTATGTATACAGTAATTAAGATACTGTTTTAAAGGGCATACAGTTCTGCTCTGACTTTACACGGTTACTGTCCCATTTAGTTATTAATACTTATTTCCAAAAAAAGATCTTAGGAACGTGTATATATAAAACATTTTTATTCAAGTATTTTATAATCAGTTTTCATATGCACTTAAAATAGTAGGTACCCTTTTATTTAAATTATTATTTTATATTTTATTTCTCAGAATAGTTCCTGATTACACTAAAGAGGGTTTTTTGTCTCTCTTACTACAAGAACCCTTGGTTTGGTCTTGAACATAATTTTCAGTTGAGTTGAATTTCAAAGCCGGATAACTTCTAGTTCAAAGTTTATGGAATAAGATATTTTCACTTTAAATTGACTTATATGGTGCAGATCTCGGTTCCTTATCGTTTATGTTCACTGCTCCTACGTCTTTGACTCATCCTACTACAGTTTATACTTGTATATAATCTTTGTTGTTTTGTCTTTGTCTTTAGTTTCTCTTAATGCTAGAGGGTTACGAAACAATGTGAAGCGCAAGGCCTTATTTTTATTTGCTAAACAATTTCGAACAGATTTTTGCTTTCTTCAAGAGTCTCACTCAATTTCGACTGATGCCAACTTTTGAAGGTCACAGTGGGGCAACGATATTTGGCTTTCCCATGGATCTGAACGGTCCGCTGGCGTCACTACAATGAAAAATACCTTTGGTGGTAATATTCTACACTCGGAATGTGACCACTTGGGTCACTTTATTTGTCTTGTGATCAGTTACAATGACATTACGCTCATTACTGTAAACTTCTACAGGTACAACACCAAACATGAGAATGATGAATTGCTTGAATCTATAGAGAAACATATACTTCATTGGTTATCTAAATTTCCCAATTCGTTATTATTGATTGGAGGGGACTTTAACATTACAATAGATAATTGATAGACGGCCCCCAGGTAGACCAACCAATCAGAATTTGGGTTCAATACTTTTTATGGAAAAGTTTGATCTTATTGATATATGGAGAGAGAGGTTTCCGGCCGACAGATCATTCACTTGGAGTAACAAAACAGGTTCCAGACAATCCAGAATAGATTTTTGGCTTATATCCAAATGTATTGATAGTGAGTGTGTTACTACAAATATCTGTACTACTCCCCTCACAGACCATAGGGCCATTTACATTGATACTAACCTTGGTAGAGCATCCTACTGGAAGCTAAATAGCTCATTATTAAATAATGATATAGTTAAATTTGAGGTTAAAGATCTGCTCTCACACTTTTGGGAAAGGGCTTGTGAAGAAAAATCTTATTGCAAGAACTGGGAGCTCTTTAAATTTGAGGTGTCCAAATACCTTAGAAAATATGGTAGTAATCTTGCTAAGACCAGAAGAGCTGAAGAGGAAAAGGTGATCGTTAAGATAACTTCCCTTTCTCAGAGGTCCCCAGCCGCCCTCTCGGGGGAGGAGAAGATGGAACTAATTGAGTTACAAAATAAACTGGATAATATATATAGATTAAATAAAATAGATAATATATAGATTAAATCAACTGGATAATATATAGAGATTAAATCAACTGGATAATATATATAGATTAAAAGCAGAAGGAGCCTTTATTAGATCTAGGAAAAAATGGATTGAGGAGGGAGAACAGAATTCATCCTATTTCTTTAGACTTGAGAAATTTCACTCTAAAAATAACACTATCCATAAATTAAACATTGATGGTGTTATTACAGATGACCCAAAAATTATCTCTAAATACTGTAGCAATTTTTACAGAAAATTGTATAGCTCTACGTACTGTCAGGAATCCACAGATATGTTTTTTAACTCACTGAATAATGTTCACTCTATCAGTGATATAGAATCTAAACAGTGTGATGAACCCATCAAAGTTGAAGAGATTATAGAGTCTATCAAACATCTATAGAACAATAAATCACCAGGTGTTGATGGAATTACATCAGAATTTTACAAATTATTTCCTGAACAAATAGCTCCCTTCCTATTTGAAGTCTTTTTAGAGAGTATTAAAAACAATGTTCTCCCTCCTACAATGAGTCAGGGGTTAATAACACTGATACCTAAGCCTAAAAAAGAAGTGCTGCTCATCGATAACTGGCGTCCAATTTGTCTTCTTAATAATGACTATAAGATATTAGCCTTACTACTTGCAAAAATAATTAAAGAAGTTCTGCATGCAATCATTGATGAAACACAGTCTGGCTTCATGAGGAACAGACATATTTCTAACAATGTCAGACTAGTATTAGACATACTTGACTACTCAGACCTAATAACTGAGGATAGCTTCATATTATTTTTAGATTTTTATAAGGCATTTGACACAGTAGAGCATCAGTTTCTCTTCCACTCCCTTGAGAGACTTGGCTTTGGGGATTTTTTTCTGTAAGGCTATTAAGACTCTCTATGCAAATGGTAACAGCTCTATCAAATTGAAATATGGCACCTCAACTAGATTTGAGTTAAAGAGAGGAATTAGGCAAGGTTGTCCTATCTCCCCGTATCTGTTTTTATTAATCACCCAACTTCTTACAAATTCTTTAAAAAAAATAGTCCTGTACAAGGTATTTCCATAGCTGGTAAAGAAATTATTATAAGCCAGCTGGCTGATGATACTACACTTTTTCTGAAAGACGCTAACCAAATTCCCATATCGATCAATGTGATACAATCCTTTTCCAAAGCGTCTGGTCTATACCTTAACATTAATAAATGTGAACTCATAGCTGTCAAAGATTGTGTGACACCTTTATATTATGGTATTTCAGTTAAAGAAGAACTTACATATTTAGGCATAACCATTACAAAGGATCAGAAGTCTAGAGGCTTACTAAATTTTAACCCTCTTATTAAAAATACCCAGAAGAAGCTAAATCAATGGCTACAGAGGGACTTATCTTTAAAAGGTAGAGTCCTAATAACCAAGGCCAAAGGTATCTCTAGACTAACATATGGCGCTCTATCTTTATATCTTGACAGTAAAATAAGCAAGGAGATAGACCAGATGCTTTTCAACTTCATTTGGAGAAATATGAGAATGTGGGACTGAATTTTCTGGACTTTACTAAATAATACTTTTAAGATCAATTGGATAAAACAATTCCTAAGAAGACCCACTTCTATCTGGAATTGTATTCCTCATCATGTCTTCTCTACTTTTGGTGGCCTTAACTTCATGTTGTTGTGCAATTATAATATTGACAAAATTCCAGTGAAACTTTCTGCTTTTCATCGGCAGGTTTTCTTGTCATGGTCCTTAATTTATAAACACAATTTTTCTCCACACAGATATTATATATGGAATAATCGGGATATATTGTATAAAAATACTTCTTTGTTTTTAGAATATTGGTTCCGAAATAATATCCTATTGGTGAACCAACTGGTAAATGCAGAGGGTCTTTTACTCAGTTATAAGGAATTCTTATCTCTTTACAAGGTCCCTGTAACACCTAAAGATTTTGCAATTGTTTTAGACGCCATTCCCTCAGGTGTTGCTCTGTTATTCAGGAACGTGTCAAGACCTGACCCTCAGAGCCTATTGACCCTGTTGACTCATCAGTAGGAAAGATTTGTTTCTCTTTTGGCCCATTCAACAACAGAGCGATACGAACCTTGTTTCAGCAGGATGTTGTATCTATACCTTATATGTCATGCCTTATTGGAATGGATTTATTGATAATATCTGTTGGAAAAAAGTTTGGATGTTGCCACACACATACCTACTGGTTAACAAAATTAAGGAGGTTTCCTTTAAAATTATTCATAAATATTACCCTGCCAACCACTATATTAAGAAGTTTAAGGAAAACATAAATTCAAATTGCTCCTTTTGTAATGACCACCCAGAAACAGTGTTGCATCTTTTTTGGCATTGTTTACATGTAAGAAAACTGTGGCAAGACATCAGTAGATTTATAATTGAACACATTTATGAAGATTTTACACTATTGTGGAGAGATGTACTGCTTGGATTCTTTACATACGATAAAAATAAGCTGAAACATTTTTATGTAATTAATTTCATTATTCTTTTGGCCAAATTTCATATACACAAATGTAAATTTACTATAAAAAAAACACACAAAAAAAAGGATAAAAAAAAAAAAAAAAAGGGCGAGGGAGGAAGGAATGGACCATCTTTGGCCAGAAATGCATCACTCGTTCATCCTGTGATGATTGTGTTTTCAGCCACCGGTAGCTTTATATGCGCTACAGTCAATCATGAGTGCATGTCTACTTATATTAAATATATCATTATTAATATACACCTACTGTAAGATTGCTAGCAAATTAATTAGCTAACTAACGTTAGCCTGCCTAACTGGAACTTCTGAAGAAGGAAAATGTTTTATTTCTACAATTGCCAAAAGATAACCAAACAAAAACTAACTTTTTACGAGATGTGTTTGTGCCGTCATGTGCATTAGTAGCACAATTTCTAACTTATTTGCATTCGTTTTTACTTACACTTGTATGTTGACTTCTCCATTGATGTTGTTTTTAAGTTTTCACTGACTTTTCTTAGCGGATGTACAATTGTCGCAAATTTTATTATTTGGAGTTTCAGGCCCCGGAGTGAACATAATTGAACACTCGCAAAGCCGAATAAAAGCGAGGACTGAGGGGCTTATGTTGTAAACTTCCTTTGCTTGGCTAATCATTTGGACCACCCTCCAAGATGGCGACGGAGACTTCCCAAGGGCATTGTTACGTTCCCCAGTTTCTGTGTTGTGGTTTTGTTTGTATGTGTGTGTTTCAGGAAATGGCTTCCTGAAATTCCCCCCAAGCAGCTGATTGGTCGGCCACATCGATGATTGGAGATCTGACCCCGCCCTCTCGTCAGGGGATACAGCCAGTGTTCTGTTGCTCAGAAGAGAGATGATTAGTGTGTCCTGTGTTCGTTGTTAAGAGCTGATGGTTATGTTCTGTGGTTGTTGCTGAGAGAGCTGATTGGTATGTCCTGTATTAATTGTTGCTCAGAGAGAGCTGATGGTTATGTCCTGTGTTTTTTTTTTTTTTTTGTGAAGTAGTTTGTATTATTCTGTTTCATTTGTTCCCAGGGGAGAAGGGGAAGGCACCTAGGGAGTGCGTAGGCAAGAGGCCTGCGGGCATACACAACACGTAGTATTTACTGTCTATGCACACTAGGTAAGACCTGGGCAGATCACCCCCTGTATTTTGGTTAGTGCACCAGGTGGTGCTAAGATAGGTAAGTAGTGGGTAGGCAGGTAAGGTAGGAGAGGGGGCTTTGACATTTACTTTCTTTGCTTTGGTTCCGTTCAGTGTGAATGATGGTTTTGTTCTCTTTTTAACAAAAATATATGCCTTATAGAAATAGGACATGTTAATCACAAAACATAGCGTGACTGCAGAAAAGCTGTTGTTAATCTAGGTGGTCGACTGTGCTAACCAGAAAGTTGAGACAAGATGGAAAAATGCTGAATGATGGAACTGAGCAGTGTAGCCACCGACAAATCAGCTCAAACTTCACAACAAACACTTCCGGATATCTGGATCCTGTGTGCTGTGAGGCTGGGACCAGCCTGGGCACCACCGATAGGCTAGCAAGTTTAAACACGCTAAGCCTCTACTGTGACAGGCCAACTCTAAAGTTGGAACTACATCTGTCACAGTATAAAAGAAGATGTCTGTACTATTTCAGTCAGTTCTCTGCTTTACCCTGCGTGGTGATACAGTGAACCCGTATATACGAAAATTGCATTTACCATTTATCGCTTATGTTAAATAAAAATACTTAAAGTATATTCGGTGACTCTGAATCACATTTTATCCTGATACCAGATTCGATTGACGATTGAACCTTTTACATCAGCCCCTTTCCCCCAAATTTACGGTGTGAAGGAATAAATTCCCAGTAAACGGTAAATTCTCTGCCTTTGTCATCCTTACTCACACCTACAATCCCATACCTCTTTCACTCCACGAGGAGTTGAGTTGTAGCAGGGTGTTGCGTTCCCTCTTCCTAGAGGCGTACATAACAGGCATAAGGCGAGGGTAAGTGGACGAGGGTGTGTCTTAAGTGTTTGGACCGCACAAAGTTCTTTCTATGCCATGTTTAATCAACACTATATTTTCTTTGTCCAACTTACCGTGACTTCGGACTTGATTGGCATGGGCATTTCTGGCCTGCAGAGAGAGAGAAATTGGTGTGAAGAAGAGCTACTATGATGGAAAGATGATATAGCCAGAGTTGACAGGCCTCTCTCCATCCTAGGTGTCAAAGACACATGCCTGGTAAACTAGCACTAGAATGAAGATGCTGCCTGGTAAACTAGCACTAGAATGAAGATGCTGCCTGGTAAACTAGCACTAGAATGAAGATGCTGCCTGGTAAACTAGCACTAGAATGAAGATGCTGCCTGGTAAACTAGCACTAGAATGAAGATGCTGCCTGGTAAACTAGCACTAGAATGAAGATGCTGCCTGGTAAACTAGCACTAGAATGAAGATGCTGCCTGGTAAACTAGCACTAGAATGAAGATGCTGCCTGGTAAACTAGCACTAGAATGAAGATGCTGCCTGGTAAACTAGCACTAGAATGAAGATGCTGCCTGGTAAACTAGCACTAGAATGAAGATGCTGCCTGGTAAACTAGCACTAGAATGAAGATGCTGCCTGGTAAACTAGCACTAGAATGAAGATGCTGCCTGGTAAACTAGCACTAGAATGAAGATGCTGCCTGGTAAACTAGCACTAGAATGAAGATGCTGCCTGGTAAACTAGCACTAGAATGAAGATGCTGCCTGGTAAACTAGCACTAGAATGAAGATGCTGCCTGGTAAACTAGCACTAGAATGAAGATGCTGCCTGGTAAACTAGCACTAGAATGAAGATACTGCCTGGTAAACTAGCACTAGAATGAAGATGCTGCCTGGTAAACTAGCACTAGAATGAAGATGCTGCCTGGTAAACTAGCACTAGAATGAAGATGCTGCCTGGTAAACTAGCACTAGAATGAAGATGCTGCCTGGTAAACTAGCACTAGAATGAAGATGCTGCCTGGTAAACTAGCACTAGAATGAAGATGCTGCCTGGTAAACTAGCACTAGAATGAAGATGCTGCCTGGTAAACTAGCACTAGAATGAAGATGCTGCCTGGTAAACTAGCACTAGAATGAAGATGCTGCCTGGTAAACTAGCACTAGAATGAAGATGCTGCCTGGTAAACTAGCACTAGAATGAAGATGCTGCCTGGTAAACTAGCACTGGAATGAAGATGCTGCCTGGTAAACTAGCACTGGAATGAAGATGCTGCCTGGTAAACTAGCACTAGAATGAAGATGCTGCCTGGTAAACTAGCACTAGAATGAAGATACTGCCTGGTAAACTAGCACTAGAATGAAGATGCTGCCTTGTAAACTAGCACTAGAATGAAGATGCTGCCTGGTAAACTAGCACTAGAATGAAGATGCTGCTTGGTAAACTAACACTAGAATGAAGATACTTCAGCAACTGATCTGTTTGGAAGTTGGAATATTGGGATATTACATATTTTACAAGACCCTATCCAGTAAAAAATACCCAAACTAAGCGCTTGAATGATTGATTTGTACAGCTTGGACAGAACACTAAAGATCCAAAGCCTTCTCTTTGCACATGTGTAGTAGCAGGAGAGGGGGCACTCCCTCTGCCCCCTGTAATGGATGCTTGGAGTAAGAGTTAGGGTGGGTGGGGGGCTGCAGCTATGCCTGGGGTGGATGAGTGCAAGAACATGAGATGAGGGGAAAAGGCTGCATAGTGTCCAGGTCAGTTTTAGTCAGTGCCCTAGATGTGCAGATGTCTACAGGGTAGAGAGGTGTTGGGTTTCCTGGGGGTCTGGGCGTTGTGCAAGGCATGTTGGCCTGCGTCCCAGCCCCCAGCAAGTAACTGATCCCAGGCTTGTTCATAAGGACTGGACTGGTAAAGGGCTGTCCAATGGATCAGCGCAGAAATACAACAATTATGGAATGATTTTGGTACAGTAGAAATAAACTTATGGGACTAATCACATTTTATTTCAATATAAGTGTAATACTTCAAATGGTATTTTAAGTATAACCATAGTTGGGCCGACAGACTTACTGACGATGAGGACAATGCCCATGACAAACAGTACCACAGCGAAGATCAGTCCACCGATCCTCAGAGATTCATAGTCTGAAACAGAAATACATTTTTATCCCTGCACAGTTAGGACCACTTCTACGGAACATGTGCAAGGCACAGTGTAACTTAAAACATATTATTCAGTACATACGTATGCACTGTACCCTCTTTGGGTGTATACAGCATAGCAAAGCTATGTAATTATGACACCATCAATCACATTCCTATGAGATAATTCAAACATACGCTCCTACTGTATATGCCACGATTGATAAATCCATCAGGTTCACATCTATAGGTATCTATATTTTGATTGATATTACTGCCTCAAACATGGAAGGATATTCACTGTAAGAGCTGAATATATCCTATAATGTGTCTGAATGCATAGACCTACTGAAGACAGGATAGAGCAATGTGTTAAGAAATGAGACTACTACAGCAGAGTGGGAGGGACTGTTTGCCAGTTGAACTCCGGAAGCGTGGCCCGAAGGGTCAATGTTTTCTGACGCTCCTGGAAAAATGGAGGGAAAACGCGAGCCCGTCTTGACCTCCCAGATATGTGTCACGTTTACCCCCAGTGGAGTTAGTCCATGTTGATCCATCCCCCACTCACCGTAGTGAAATGCAGAGTCATAGTCTGGAGGGGAGAAGGAGAGGGAATACATGAAAACCAGATACATTTAGTGTGTGACTGCATTTTGTAGAATGTTATTATATCTACATTGAAATTGCAGCTATGGTATTAAAAAGGGCACATTAGACCACTTGTCCCCTCGGCCACTTGTACCCTCGCCAGCCAAAGCAAATAGAAGACAGAGCTGCGCATGACGCCAGATGGAATGCATTGTAAAGGAACCGCTGGGAGACTTATCAAAATGTTGTGGCCCTGCTGGGAATTAAATCTCCTTTAAATCACACATTCATAGTGGTGCCTTTCAATAGAAACTTAAACACCATGTTTGGAGCTAAACTAATTCAAACATCAACTGAGTTTTGAGTGCAACTGGTGTGAAAAGATGGTAAGTGACCAAAAAGTATGTGATTTGCCAACATGCTCTTTAAAGTTAAATACAATCAGTACAGTAATGTTCATTTGAAACAACAAGAAACCTTTACCCTTTTCATCCATCGTCGATGCTGGAAAACAAAAGACAGAAAGCATTAATGATTGACAGAGAATAGCTCTGACTGTGTGCTTGGTGTGAACTACGAAGCTTTCATAACTGGTTTTAGGCTCTGTTTACTTTCAGAACTGTAGTCAAGTGTTCCAGAGGTGTACATTGAATGTAAATAGTGACTACTGTACACATGATAGTAAGACTGGTTGTAGTGTTCTGTGCTTTTTAAAAATATGGTCCACTTGTACTGACGGTTTAGGAATGGTGCATGCACTTACACAGATTACACCACTGGGTGATGCGATACACAGTGCATGCTTTTAAATACAATCTGGCAACAATCAGGTGGCTCTCTCCTCAGAAGAGTAAAGGGGAAGTTGCAAAATGCGGTTGAAATGTAGTGGAAATGCTAAAGCTACAATGATGCAAGACACCACACAGAGTTGCAAGTCCTGACGCATTTATAACCATACCCACTCTGCAGTCATTTCCCAAGGCCAGTGACCCATGTCAGCTCAGGTAGGTGCTGTAATAAAGCAGACTTCACTGTGTGTGTGTGTGCGTACGCATGTTGGCTTGTGCAGTGCGAGTAACCATTTGAGAATCAACCAAATGTCACATCTTCCCTCACAATACCTTTTAGATTAAGAATCTAAATCACATGGATGTCACGTTATCTGGATCACCAAACAGCAAATAAATGACTCCTGCTTCGTTGAGTACAGAGGTAATAGAACCACTTCTTGAAGATTCCAAGGTGTAGTACAATAATCACTGCTCAGCTCTCTAACAATGAAATGCTCCTCTGATTGGCTCATCTCGTATCTGCTGACATTTTCATTTTGTTTTCTTCTTAAGGATGTCAGAGAACGACAACACGAGCCAGCAGGGCTTGGTGCAGTAGATAAGCCTAATGTCCGACAAACACTTTCGTTTGGTGTCATTCCTCTCCATTACCAGGGGAACTCATATCCTGCCCAAATCACCCTGTTGACTGAGGAGAAAAACAACTAATGTAGGGCAATCTGCTCAGGAACAAGTCAGCACAACACAACCAAAAGTGCAGTGTAGGACTGCCTAGCGCCACATGCTACTACAATATGGGAGGCTTAGCTGCACTTCAAATGACCGATTACTAAAATCCCTCACATGAGAAAAAGGCTAATCCTGGCCAGGAAAGCAAAGGCTCTTTCTTACACCAGTCTAGATGAGCCCATTTCAAATGAACTGGATTTAATCATAACTTGAAATCCTTACACAATAGTACTTAATCAATATAGTTGCGCACTATGTAAGTACAGACAAAGCAAAGCTAGTTACTCTACAGAGAGCCATACTCTAGGGCAGGGGTATCAAACTCATTTTATGGAGGACCTAGTGTCTGCTGGTCTTTGCTTTTTCCTTTCAATTAAGACCTAGACAACCAGGTGAGGGGAGTTCTTTACTAATTAGGGTGGAGCGAAAACCCACAGACACTCATTTCACGGAGGGCCGAGTTCAACACGTGCTCTATGGCAGAGTTTCCCAAACTCGGTCCTGCCACCCCGACAAGGAGTTATTTCAATCAGCTGTGTAGTGCTAGGCCAAAAACCAAAATGGGGACCCCAGGACTGAGTTTGATGAAACCTTGCTCTAGGGCAACTGACTAGCCAATAACAAATATGGCTGTGCATTCTCAGTGCCCATTCCAAAACAGACACCGTGTTTCTCATTCCTTTATGACAACACTGAGGCATCCAATAAAACAAACTTACCTGGCATGTCCCTGCCTATAGATGACCCTGTTAGTATAGACAGACCAGAGACCAGCTTATTCTTTAATCACTGGCACTCCTAAGACACTACACAGTTCGCTAAAATATGACACTATACACTTTCCTCTATCACATTGCAGTGTCTCCCCTACATGCATTGGCCGACACTGAAAAAAAAAAAAAAAAAAAATATTTATTAATTTATTATGTTGATGTCTGCCCCAGGAATAATCCAGGTTGACCCCATCCGCCACAACCTCCCCCCACTAACTCTGCCACCACTGCTGAAAAACATCCTAGTGGGAACCACTGCACTGTGAATGACCTTTTCAGTTTCTCTACAGACAGCCATACTCTAGGACAGAGTTTCCCAACCCTCTCCTCTGCCCCCATCCCTCAGACATTTCACACTTTTGTTTTAACCCTAAACGGGCACACCTGGTTCAATTAGTCAACTAATCATCAAGCCTTTGACTAATTGAATCAGGTGTGCCAGTTTAAGGTTAAAACAAAAATGTGAAAAATCTGGGAGGACCGGGCAGTGTTTCCCAACTCCAGTCCCCCCCCTCACCAGCACACATTTTTGTTGTAGCCCCGGACAAAAACACCAAATTCAACTCATGAGGATTCAACAATTAGTTGACAAGTTGAATCAGGTTTGTTTGTCCAGGGCTACCATACAAATGTGTACTGTAAAAAAAGGGGGGTATTCGAGGACTGGAGTTGGGAAACACTGCTCTAGGGCAACTGATAAGCCAACAAAGATGGCCATGCATTCTGTGTCCATTCCAAGGCAGACAGACTGCATTTCTCATTCCTTTGACACAACTGAGACATCCAATGCACTGCAAACTTACCTGGCATCTCCCTGCCAAATCCTGACCCTGTTAGTACAGACAGACCAGAGACCAGCTCATTCTTTAAATCACTGGCACTCTGAATAAAACATTACAGTTCCCGCAACCACACTGTGAATGCTCCTCAGTCACCATTCATGTGCTGGAGTCAAGTATTTTGAAAGAGAAGCTCAAACAAAAAAAGAGTGAAAGGAAAAAGCTCACCCAAAGCAGGAGGAACACAGGAGCAGAATGCCACCAACAGAGAGAGATCCATGTCACCTGGAGACAAAGGGAAACAACCACCAGAAACATGAAGGACCTCCCAAAGACAACGACTGAAAGTGTAGGAGAAAAATGGAAAAACAGAAAGCAAATACTTTATTGGAGAACCAAGTTCAAATCCCCTAGGGGGACTCAATTGTCATGATACATGACAATTACATATTTCAAGCATAACGTAATGGAAAGACTGCTATGCTCATAATGAGGAAACATAACAGGCTTACAGTTGTCCTGACCAGAGGAGTGTTGAAGAGCTCCCACCACCAGTGTCTGACAGGTCTGGTTGTGAGGGGAGTCACAACACCCTGCAACTTTAACACTTCACTATCAAAGAAAGGACTGTTCTTGAAATCACACCAATCTCTCTCAAGAAATGAAACTACAGGGAATAGGTACATCTACAGAATTAGCACTTATTCTTGACTTCACATTCCTTGTTTGTGCCCCTGACCAGCGGGGAGGAATTAAACATTGAGGTGATGCATTCGAATAACCCTAACATCTTGTGATCTTATAGCTGACCCGTTATGGAGGCCAGAGTCTGTTGCTGCTAGACTCAAACAGTTCCCCCATGATCTCTTTATGTTATTAGCTCCTGACTCGGGGTAAGGGTAGAGGGGGCTATTTCAGTGTCTGCACCATAGAACACAGGTATCCTGTCCTGGCAGTATCGAGATGTAGGGAGGAGAGACCCGGGTTGAGTTGCACTTGATATTTGGTCAGGGGGTTAAAGAGATACATTGCCTTCAGAAAATATTCACGCCCCTTTACTTTTTCTACATTTTGTTGAGTTACAAAGTGGGGTTAAAATTGATTTAATTGTAATTTGTTGTCAACGATCTACACAAAACACCATGTAATGTCAAAGTGTAAGAAAAATTCTAACATTCGTAAAAAATATATATATTATATATAGTGAAATAAATTACTAATACATCTTGATTAGGTCAGTATTCAATCCCCTAAGTCAATAAATGTTAGAATCACCTTCGAAGCAATTACGGCTGAGTGTCTTTCTGGGTAAGTTTCTAAGAGCTTTCCACACCTGGATTGTACAACAATTGCCCATTATTCTTTTCCAAATTCTTCAAGCTCTGTCCAATTGGTTGTTGATCATGGCTAGACAACCATTTTCAGGTCTTGCCATAGATTTTCAAGTAGATTTAAGTCAACACTGTAACTTGGCCACTCAGGAACATTCACTTTCTTCTTGGTAAGCAACTCCAGTGTAGATGTGGCTTGTGTTTTAGGTTACTCTCTTGCTGAAAGCTGAATTCATCTCCCAGTGTCTGGTGTAAAGCAGACAACCAGGGTTTTCATCTAGAATTTCGCCGGTGCTTAGCTCCATTCCATTTATTTTTTATCCTGAAAAGCTCCCTAGTCCTAAACGATTACAAGCATACTCATAACATGATGCAGCCACCACTATGCTTGAAAATATGGAGAGCGGTACTCAGTAATGTGCTGTATTGGATTTGCCCCAAACAAAACACATTGTATTCAGCACAAAAAGTGAATTGCTTCGAAACATTTTTTGCAGTATTACTTTAGTGCCTTGTTGCAAACAGGGTTATGTTTTGGAATATGTTTATTCTGTACAGGCTTCCTTCTTTTCACTGTTAATTAGGTTAATATTGTGAAATAACTACAATGTTGCTGATCCATCCCCAGTTCCCTCCCATCACAGCCATTAAGCTCAGTAACAGTTAAAATCACCACTGGCCTCATGGTGAAATCTCTGAGCGGTTTCCTTCCTTTCCGGCAACTGAGTTAGGAACGACGCCTATATCTTTGTAGTGACTGGGTGTATTGATACATCATCCAAAGTGTAATAAATAACTTCACCATGCTCAAAGGGATATTCAATGTGTGCTTTTAAAAAAATATATACATTTTTTGACCCATCTACCAGTAGGTGCCCTTCTTTGCGAGGCATTGGAAAACTTCCCTGGTCTTTGTGTTTGAATCCGTGTTTGAAATTCACTCTTCTACTGAGGGACCTTACAGATAATTGTATGTGTGGGGTACAGATAAGGTTGTCATTCAAAAAAATCATGTTAAACACTTTTATTGCACACAGAGTGAGTCCATGCAACTTGTTAAGGGACTTGTTAAGCACATTTTTTCCTCCTGAACTTATTTAGGCTTGCCATAACAAAGGAGTTGAATAATTATTGATTCAAGAAATTTCCACTTTTCATTTTTAATTCATTTGTAAAAAAAAAAATATTAAAAAAACATAATTCCACTTTGACATTATGGGGTATTGTGTGTAAGCCAGTGACAAACAAATCTAAGTTTCATCCATTTGAAATTCAGTATGTAACAAAAGAAATTGGAAAATGTCAAGGGTTGTGAATACTTTTTAAAGGCACTGTAACTCATCTTTTTTTCTCAGCTGGAATGTGCAGTCCACTGCTCACGACGGCATGCCGCACACCGCTACCGTCTGCACACCGCTACCGTCTGCGCATGCCGCACACCGCTACCGTCTGTTTTTCACACATAGACCATTCTTTCTACAGATGTTTGTCCAAGCCCTTCTAGATTTTCCCCATCATGTGTTTACCGGTTGTGGCTCTTAAACCAAAACTCCCACACTGGAGTGTTGTTTGTGGAGGCATTGGCACCCTAGGCAGAAAGTGTCCTGAGTTTTGTTACAGACAGCAGATACAGTTGAAGTCGGAAGTGTACATACACTTTAGCCAAATACATTTAAACTCAGTTTCTCACAATTCCTGACATTTAATCCTAGTAAAATGTCCCTGTTTTAGGTCAGCTAGGATCACCACTTTATTTTACGAATGTGAAATGTCAGAATAACAGTAGAAATAATGATTTATGTCAGCTTTTATTTCTTTCATCACATTCCCAGTGGGTCAGAAGTTTACATACACTCAATTAGTATTCGGTGGCATTGCCTTTAAATTGTTTAACTTGGGTCAAACGTTTTGGGTAGCCTTCCACAAGCTTCCCACAATAAGTTGGGGGAATTTTGGCCCATTCTTCCTGACAGAGCTGGTGTAAACTGAGTCAGGTTTGTAAGCCTCCTTGCTCGCACACGCTTTTTCAGTTCTGCCCACAGATTTTCTATAGGATTGAGGTCAGGGCTTTGTGACGGCCACTCCAATACCTTGACCTTGTTGTCCTAAAGACATTTTTCCACAACTTTGGAAGTATGGTCATTGTCCATTTGGAAGACCCATTTGTGACCAAGCTTTAACTTCCTGACTGATGTCTTGAGATGTTGCTTCAATATATCCACATACTTTTCCTTCCTCATGATGCAATCTATTTTGTGAAGTGCACCAGTCCCTCCTGCAGCAAAGCACCCCCACAACATGATGCTGCCACCCCCATGCTTCACGGCTGGGATGGTGTTCTTCGGCTTGTAAGCCTCCCCCTTTTTTATCCAAACATAACGATGGTCATTATGGCCAAACACTTCTATTTTTGTTTCATCAGACCAGAGGACATTTCTCCAAAAAGTACGATCTTTGTCCACATGTGCAGTTGCAAACTAGTAGTCTGGCTTTTTCCTTGCTGAGCGGCCATTCAGGTTATGTCAATATAGGTACTTTTGTAGCCGTTTCCTCCAACATCTTCACAAGGTCCTTTTTACTGTTATTCTGGGATTTGTTTGCACTTTTCGCACCAAAGTACGTTCATCTCTAGGAGACAGAAGGCGTCTCCTTCCTGAGCGGTATGACGGCTGCGTGGTCCCATGTTGTTTATACTTGCATACTATTGTTTGTACAGATGAACGTGGTACCTTCAGGTGTTTGGAAATTGCTGAAAGGATGCACCAGACTTGTGGAGGTCTACAATTTTTTTTCTGAGGTCTTGTCTGATTTCTTTTGATTTTCCCCATGAATGTCAAGCAAAGAGGAACTGAGTTTGAAGGTAGTCCTTGAAATACATCCACAGGTACACCTCCAATTGACTCAAATGATGTCAATTAGCCTATCAGAAGCTTCTAAAGCCATGACAATTTTCTGGAATTTTCCAAGCTGTTTAAAGGCACAGTCAACTTAGTGTATATAAACTTCTGACCCACTGGAATTGTGATACAGTGAATTATAAGTTAAATAATCTGTCTGTAAACAATTGTTGGAAAAATGACTTGTGTCATGCACAAAGTAGATATCCTAACCGACTTGCCCAAACTATAGTTTGTTAACAAGAAATTTGTGGAGTGGTTGAAAAATGAGTTTTAATGACTCCAACCTAACTGTGTGTAAACTTTCAACTTCAACTGTAAGCCTAAATGTTTCTTTAAACAAAATCTTGTTTGTTGGAGTGCTGCAGAAGAATGTACTCACCTGACACTAATCTCTAGGGAACTGTGAGCATATTTGATTCATGTGCAGAACATGAATGTGGGATTTTGGGAGAATTGAACGGTGAACATACAAATTAGCCATATTATATATCTAATTATGTTTTCATTGCATCACCTGTCAGATTAAGTCACTGTCCTCAGGACTTCTGTCCAACTTCTGTACAACTGAAATATGATAATTAAGAACTACTCTGGCAGCAGATGAGGTGGCAGAACTCATACTATACATTATGTACATTTCCATATGAAGGAATACCATACTGTGATGGGCATCAGATGGCCGTCACTGTAGTTAATATAATAATATGACAAACGATTAGCCCCACTGACTCTGATCAGAGCTCATCTTTTGGCACAGACCCAGGCATAGAGAAGCTGTTTCATAAGGTGACTATAACTACTCATACTTAAGGTTTCTGAGTTGGAGCAGTGTGGCATGGTTTAGAGAGAAACAGGGATTTAAACACTCAAACCAGGGATAAGAACAGGATTAACAACAAAGGACTGCCAATCAATATCTTAATCTACCAAATGCTGCAAGAGTTATAACAAAGGCCAATAATCGTGTTTGTTACAGCATTCTACTTTAAAGAAGACTAGGCTCACCCTCAAGTAAACAAAGTTTAAACTAAGTTATTCTTAGAAAATACTATTAACCTCAGTCATGGTTTCCATCTAGCCCATTAGGCTATAGATAGCTACTTCCCATGCCTAGAGAGTTGAGGTTATTGCATTTTGCCTGAACTGAAAAGGACAAATAAAAAGTAAGAAAAGCAGACTAGGCTACTACAAGCACCGAAACTGTTAACCCAGTCAGTTTTGAACATTTATGGTACAGCAGGTCTATGCCAACTGGTGGCTTGGGGCCGAATGTGGCTCCCGGGTGATTTAATTTGGCTACCTAAGTTTTCTAAGCAAAAAAAAAAGTTAAAAAAAAAAGGACTTTTATTGTTGGACATAAAATACTGTAAAAACTAAAGCAAGTGATTTTCATTTTGTAAATCTGTTCCAAAGTATTCCCACGCATAATAGAGAGATATGTGACCATATACAAGTTTAAGCAAGGTTTGAACAGATTATGTTTTACTCAAATATTATACACTACATGACCAAAGGTATGTGCACACCTGCTCGTTGAACATCTCAGTCAAAAATCATGGGCATTAATATAGAGTTGGTCCCCCCTTCGCTGCTACAACAGCCTACACTCTTCTGGGAAGGCTTTCCACTACATGTTGGAACATTGCTGCAGGGACTTGCTTCCATTCAGCCACAAAAGCATTAGTGAAGTCGGGCACTGATGTTGGGCAATTAGGCCTGGCTCGCAGTCTGCGTTTCAAATCATCCCAAAGGTGTTTGATGGGGTTGAGGTCAGGGGTCTGTGCAGGCCAGTCAAGTTCTTCCACACCGATCTCGACAGACAATTTCTGTATGGACTTCGCTTTGTGCACGGGGGGGATTGTCATGCTGAAACAGGAAAGGGCCTTCCCCAAACTGCTGCCACAAAGGAAGCACAGAATCGTCTAGAATGTCAGTGTTAAGATCCCCCTTCACTGGAACTACGGGGCCTAGCCCAATTAATGAAAAACAGCCCCAGACCGTTATTCCTCCTCCACCAAATTTTACAGTTGGCACTATGCATTCGGGCAGGTGGCGTTCTCCTGGCATCTCCCAAACCCAAGTTTGTCCGTCGGACTGCCAGATGGTGATGTGTGAGTCATCACTCCAGAGAACTGCCAACTAGCAAGTGTATTCACTGACATTGTCAAGCTCTCACTGACAAAGTCTGTAATACCTACATGTTTGCTCTTTATTTAACCATCTTACATATAAAACCTTATTTGTTCATCGAAAATTGTGAATAACTCACCACAGGTTAATGAGAAGGGTGTGCTTGAAAGGATGCACATAATTCTGCAATGTTGGGTTGTATTGGAGAGAGTCTCAGTCTTAAATCATTTTTCACACAGTCTGTGCCTGTATTTAGTGTTCATGCTAGTGAGGGCCGAGAATCCACTCTCACATAGGTATGTGTTTGCAAAGGGCATCAGTGTCCAAAAATCCCAAAATTTGGCAGTGGCTTCTGATTAAATTCAATTTTCACAGAACCGCTTGTTGCAACTTCGATGAGGCTCTCCTATTCAGATATCGGTGAGTGGACTGAAGCCAGGGCAAGAAAGAGATAACAAATCCAGTTGTTTGTGTCATCCGTTTTGGGAAAGTACCTGCGTAATTGCGCACCCAACTCACTCAGGTGCTTCGCAATATCACATTTGACATTATCCGTAAGCTTGAGTTAATTTGCACACAAAAAATCATACAATTATGGAAAGACCCGTGTGTTGTTCTTGTTAATGCAGACAGAGAAGCGCTCCAACTTAATCATAGCCTCAATTTTTGTCCCGTACATTGAATATAGTTGCGGAGAGTCCCTGTAATCCTAGATTCAGATCATTCAGGCGAGAAAAACAACACCCAGATAGGCCAGTCGTGTGAGAAACCCGCAATCATGCAAACGGTCAGACAAGAGAAAATGACGGTCAGTAAAGAAAACATTAAGCTCGTGTCAATATATTGCCCCTTGATAACCAGCACACTTCTGTATGTTGTAAAAGCATTACATGGTCACTGCCCATATCATTGCATATTGCAGAAAAAACACGAGAGTTCAGGGGCTTTGCCCAAACTACATTTTCACTGTAGTGTGCAAAACGTCTTTCAAGCTGTCAGGCATTCCCTTGGCAGCAAGTGCCTCTCAGTGGATGCTGCAGTGTACCCAAGTGGCGTTGGGAGAAACTGCTTGCACTCCACTACGTCTCCCTGTCATGGCTTTTGCGCCATCAGTACAGATACCAACACATCTTGACCACCAAAGTCCATTTGATGTCACAAAGCTGTCCAGTACTTAAAAAATATCCTCTCCTGTTGTCCTTGTTTGCAGAAGAGGATGTCCTCCTTAATTGACCCCCCATATACATAACGGACATATACCAGGAGCTGTGCCAGGCCCGCCACATCTGTTGACTCATCCAGCTGTAACGCATAGAATTCACTGGCTTGTATGCGAAGCAGTAATTGTTTCAAAACATGTCCTGCCATGTCACTGATGCGTCGTGAAACAGTGTTGTTTGATGAAGGCATTGTCTGTATAGTTTTTTGGGCATTTTCCCCCAGCAGCTGGAAGAATTAAGTCCTCCAAAATAGTATGGGGCTTGCCTGTTCTAGCCACTCGGTAGCTCACCATATAAGACGCTTTTAGCCCCTTCTTATTAATGGTATCTGTTGCTTTTATATGTCTTACTAATCTAAAGTCGTCTTAATTCTCGCATAAAAAAACATTTTTCAGGCATGTTTTGGCATGTTTTGCTTCTAAATGTCTGCGCCAGAGTGAAGGTTTCATTGAGTTGTGAGATTGTTATATGTGCAAAAGTACTCACTGTGGCTGATGAAAGGCACTACTCCTAATATAAGTGAACCCCAAATCAATGTAGTTCTCATCATATTTGCGCCTCTTCGATGGTCCAATGTCCCCATCTGCTGTTCGGTGCTTTCCCGGGTAAGGGGGCAGTAGCTCTTCGGCTGCATCAGATTCACAACTGTCAGTGTCCATGCTAGCTGGGCTAACAGCAAATGTAGAAATACTTATGCTAGCATTGGATGGGCTCGTGGAAGCAGAACAAGTTGTGTCGTTGACAGGTACAGGTGTAGTACTGCTGGTAGTAGCAGTACTACCATAGAGCTGGTATGTGTCTCTATGGACGCAGGCCTTTTTTTTAACCATTCACCAATTTTCGAGCAAACGGAATGAGCAGCAGCTACGTTTGGCCACATATGGACCATTTCTGGAATTCCCGCGAGAGAGTAACGGTTAATGTGATTGGATGTTAATTATTTGACTAGGCTAGCTGTATTTGACATTGCGTTGTTATTTCGCTGAACACTAGATGGTTTAATTTTATTTTTGGCAGTGAAATGAGGCTACTCAGGCGAAAATAAAACCTCACCCAAATGTATAGCCACGTTGGAAAATATAAAACGGACTGCTTGAAAATGTGAAGAATTATATATATATATTTTTATTCACATACCACCCCAACAAATCGACAGATGACACAATCTCAATCCACACTGCCCTTTCCCACCTGGGCAAAAGGAACACCTATGTGAGAATGCTGTTCATTAACTACAGCTCAGCATTCAACACCATAGTGCCCACAAAGCTCATCACTAATCTAAGGACCCTGGGACTAAACACCTCCCTGCCACTGGATCCTGGAATTCCCCTTCTGTACTCCCTGTTCAAACACGACTCCAACACCATCATTAAGTTTGCTGACGACACAACAGTGGTAGGCCTGATCACCGACAACGATGAGACAGCCTATAGGGAGGTCAGAGACCAGGCAGTGTGGTGCCAAGACAAGAACTTCTCCCTCAGTGTGAGCAAGACAAAGGAGCTGATTGTGGACTACAGGAAAAGGCTGGCCCGAACAGGCCGCCATTAAAATCGACAGGGTTGTAGTGGAGCGGGTGGAGAGTTAAGTTCCTTGGTTGTCCACAAACACACCAATACAGTCGTGAAGAGGGCACGACAACACCTTCCCCCCCTCAGGAGACGGAAAATATTTGGCATGGGTCCCGTGATCCTCAAAAAGTTCTACAGCTGCACCAGAGAGAGCACCCTAACCAGGTAGTGTGTACGGCACTGGGGCAAAGCTTCCTGCCATCCAGGACCTATATACCAGGCGGTGTCAGAGGAAAGCCCAGAGACCAAAGTCATAGACGGTTCTCTCTGCTACTGCATGGCAAGCGGTACCGGAGCGCCAAGTCTAGGACCAAAAGGCTCCTTAACAGCTTCTACCCCCAAGCCATAAGACTGCGGAGCAATTAATCAAATGGCCACCCGGACTATTTACATTGACATCCCCCACCCCCATTTGTTTTTACACTGCTGCTACTCGCTGGTTATTATCTATGCATAGTCACTTCACCCCTACCTACAAGTACACCCCTACCTACATTACCTCGACTAACCTGTACCCCTGCACATTCACTCGGTACCGGTATTCCCTGTATATAGCCTCGTTATTTTATTGTGTTAGTTTATTATTTTTTTTACTTTAGTTTATTTTGTAAATACTTTAACTCTTTCTTGAACTGCACTGCTGGTTAAGGGCCTGTAAGTAAGCATTTCACAGCCAGGTCTACACCTGTTGCATTCGACGCATGTGACAAATAAAGTTTGATTTGAACGTGTTTCCACTTCTCCAAAGTCCAATGGCAGCAAACTTTACACCAATCTAGCTGACGCATGGCATTGCGCATGGTGATCTCAGGCTTGTGAAGCTCCCGACGAACAGTTATTGTGCTGACGTTGCTTCCAGAGGCTGTTTGTAACTCAGTAGTGAGTGTTGCAACCGATGAGATGATTTTTACACGCTTTAGCACTCAGCGGTCCCATTCTGTGAGCTTGTGTAGCCTACCACTTCGCAGCTGAGCCGTTGTTGCTCCTAGACATTTCCACTTCACAATAACAGCACTTACAGTTGGCCGGGAAGCTCTAGCAGGGCATAAATCTGACAAACTGAATTGTTGGAAAGGTGGCATCCTATGATGATGCTACGTTGAAAGTCACTGAGCTCTTCAGTAAGGCCATTCAACTGACAATGTTTGTCTATGGAGACTGCATGGCTGTGTGCTCGATTTTATACACCTGTCAGCAACGGGTGTGGCTGAAATAGCCAAATCCACTAATTTGAAGGGATGTCCACATACACTATATATACAAAAGTATCTGTTTGGGCTTCTTGCGGTCTACAAATTATTTATAATTACTTATCCGGCCCACTGACCATACGCTCAAGTAAAAATCGGCCCGCAGCTGAATCTAGTTGATGATCGCTGCCATACAGTCATTGGCTTATGTCATGTATGCTATTTCTAAACGGTCTTGCCTAGCTAAAATATTTGAACCCTTGATTAATTCTCAGCTAAGATCTTTCTTACCTTTTTAAATGTACATCAATCGTGTTTTAGACCAGGTCATAGCATTACCTCTGCTGCATCCCTAGTTATGTGGTTTACTGTATGAGTCTTTAAAGAGGCATAGTTGTAAAGGATGTGGTTAACTGTATGGATAAAAGTCAACATTGTGCTGCCCTCTTCATTGACCTGTCAAAGGCTTTTGATACTGTTGATCACTCACTGCTAATTCAGTCTTTCTTCAATTGGCCCGAGTCCAGGCTGCATGTAACCCCTTTAATAATCACTTGACCGATATAACTCAATGTGTATCTACTGATGGTGTTAAATCAGGTTACCTGTATATTACGAGAGGTGTCCCGCATGGGTCGATTCTGGGCCCTGTACTTTTTACAATAACAATATTGTCTGTAAAACATGTTATCCTGCACTTGTATGCTGATGATACTGTTGTGTATGCCATTGCCCCCACGGTTGACCAGGCTCTATCTGACCTACAGTCTACCTTCATTGTCTTACAGAAAAACCTTATTGACCTGAAATTAGTATTGAATGCAGGTAAAACTAAGCATATGTTGTTCTCTAGTGCGCATAAATATAACTGATGATATGTACTTTGGATGGTGTCCAAATTGATCCATGTCCCTGTTAACAAATATCTGGGCTTCTGGATAGATGAAAAGCTGTATTTTAAAAAGCATTTTGATGAGTTAACTAAAAGTTGATTTACTTTTCTTGCACCTTATTTGTGGAACAAGCTTAAATGTTCTTAAACTAGATGTTCTTAAACTAAACTCTCAGGCAATCCTGAAAGAAGATTGATGACCTTATTGCTGTTGAATGTGTTTGTTTTTATGACCATGTTTTTCCTTTCTATGTGCATTTTGCATTTTTATGCGTGTATTTTCTGTAATTCAGGACTCATCTGTAAAATATACCTTGGTTTCAGTAGGACTCCCTGATAAAATAAAGGTGAAATAAATAAATTACAAAATGGTCAAGTGCTCTCAAAGATATTTACAAATCGTTGTAAATGTAATGATATGGGGAACATTCTGTAGTCTAAATGTTCTTAAAACCAACGAAAAAATTGGCTTACTCGCAAGGCTATTTAAATAAGTTTAGCAATTTATACACAAACTTTAAAGCTGTGCGCACAGGTCAATAACAGCTTTCTTCCCCAAAGCACATGTATAACAGCCTGTCAGAGCAGTCACGTTGTTGTAGCCTAGTTGTAATTTTCCCCGTCAAAACATGTGAACCTTTTGGTAAAAGAAGTATGGCAAATGAAAACAAATTACCTGTCACAAGTCCAATTAATGGAAAAGAGGTGCCTGTGGAGATTAGATGAATAACAAAAAGGCTTGGGGTCGCTGCCTTGCCTCTGCCCAGTGCGCTCCTTCAGAAACAATGTTTCTAGTGTTCTAATTTACCGACACAAAAAGTCCCCTTTGTAAAACACGATTTAATGAGCGTACTTAGTGTACATACATTTATTAAAAATAATTAAAATCTGGTCCTGAAATGTTTCTCCTGAAACATCCAGCAAAGTTTTCGTAGTCTAGTATATCTGAGCGTCTGGCGAGGAAAGAGGGGGGAGGGGGTTAGGGGTTGGTCTGAGAAGAAACGCAATCGGCCCTCGAAAACTACCCAGCTACTGAGAGGTAACAACCTAACCACCAACTCTATTTTGATGTTTGTTTTCCCCAAACAAACGCAGATTCAGTCACCGAATTGCTATAGTGTTGGAAAACGTGTGTAACATTTTAAATGCATGAACTGTGTGCAGACTGAGGGAGCACACCCCTGAATCTATCCTAGGCAGCCGATAGTGGCGCTAGATATGCACTATCATCGAGGTTTAATGTGCATTGCCGGTAATACACTCGTGTCCCCTGTGGACCGGCTCGTAAATAGAGCATCCTCCATTCCTACTGCAAAGGCATAATCAACATCATTAACCATCTTTAATGTTGAGCTGCTTAAAAACGGGGTAAATGTGTACTAATTAAACACAATTTTCCACCACCATTTTCATATTTTCGGACAATTTGTTGTACACCGTGTTCAGTCAAGGGTGTGCACCATCCTAAATCGAAAATACATGATAGAACGCTTGCTTGTTCTGCCCACTATGATTCATTTGCTCCCATTGGAAACGACAGCCCGTGGTCTATCTTGGGTTAGTTATACAAATCTTTGATGATGCCTTTGCAGCTGAATCGGGGTTGCGTTATATACAACTACGAGCCACTCCATGGGGGGACACGAGGGTATTACCGGGAAGGCACATCAATCCTTGACAGTAGTGCAGATATAGCGCCAACTATTGGCTGCTTAGGCTGCCCTGAAATCGGTTTTAGGCTGTTTAATAACATAACAATTGTGTGCACTTATTTGGCATTTTGAGACTATTTTCCATAATTATTTCACAGTTCAAAACAAGTTTAGCACTGTATGTTAAGTCTGAGTGAGGTAACATTCAGTGGGAGTAAAATTATTTCCTAAGCATGCCAGAAAGTGGGCTATAGCCTATTCTATCTCTAAGGTTGGCCCAGCAGTTTCAAACAGAGGCAACAGAAGAGAGTCAGTTCCAGGTTAGAACAAAACAAGAAAATTACAAACCTTGGGGAAAAAAACAAAAGGCTACGCTTGGTTATAGGTTACGCCAACTTGGCTTGGGCCCTACAAAGTTAGCTACATGCTATCCCACACATCAAGACTTTTCCACGTAGGCCTACTACTGTGAGTAGCCTGCCTAGCCCTCGAGTCATTGAGTATTAGCCTCAAGTGGATGTTGAACTAGAGGCGGTAGTCCCGCATCCAGTTCAACATCCACTCGAGGGCTCCCCCTGGCAGGCTGTCCAGGTGAGCTATACAGTCCATTTTGGAGCCCTCGAGTGGATGTTGAGGGGGACTCAAGGATGTCTCCGTCAGGGAGAGCCACTGCTCAACTGGATGTGGAAGTGTAACCAGATAGACAGATTCTGTAGTGGTTCGCATTTTGCCTGTACATTTCATAATATAATTTTTATCTAACAGGCTTATAATGTTGTTCTGGACTGTTAAGACATTCATTAAGATTAAACTTGACTGTTATTGTTGCATGTAGCAGTCAAGATAGCTTGCATGCTAGCTATCAATCATAATGGGTTTGGTTAGCTAGCTAACTAGGGTCGTCAACCAGATTAGCATCTGAATTCTAATTATTTTGAGTGTAATGCAGTTGTTTGGTGACACTAACCACATTTTCATTCAGTTAATGGGAGTAAAGTCATACCTTATTAAAATAAATCATGACAGCTGTCATGGAAACAGTTACGGTACAATTTTACAAATGCCAACACATAATTTGTTGTTTGACATGGTGGTATCTGTTTGTGTCAATAAAATGAATTATGCGAGAAATGACAGTGGAAACACCTTTATGCGCAAATATTGAAAGAATAATCAAAGTAAATTTGGAGTCACGCGATGACATGGTGTGTGGTCCTCCCACTACGACTCTGGAAAGCATGTCGTTTATTAGGCTACAGATTAAATAAATGATGAACTTCACAGGGTGGTGAAAGTGCACGGTATGAACTTTATGCTCCTTTCCTGGTGACATGATGATCGATGCTTGACTGCTGTTTGACAAATAAAAATATCAATAAATGGTTAGCAGATGTTAATGCGAGAGTAGCGAAATGCTTGAGCTTCTAGTTCCGGCAGTGCAGTAATATCTAACAAGTAATCTAACAAATTCATATTTACTACCTTATACACACAAATGTAAAGGGATGAATAAGAATATGTACATATAAATATATGGATGAGCGATCGCCGTGCGGCACAGGCAAGATGCAGATGGTATATACACTGCTCAAAAAAATAAAGGGAACACTTAAACAACACAATGTAACTCCAAGTCAATCACACTTCTGTGAAATCAAACGGTACACTTAGGAAGCAACACTGATTGACAATAAATTTCACATGCTGTTGTGCAAATGGAATAGACAAAAGGTGGAAATTATAGGCAATTAGCAAGACACCCCCAAAAAAGGAGTGATTCTGCAGGTGGTGACCACAGACCACTTCTCAGTTCCTATGCTTCCTGGCTGATGTTTTGGTCACTTTTGAATGCTGGCGGTGCTCTCACTCTAGTGGTAGCATGAGACGGAGTCTACAACCCACACAAGTGGCTCAGGTAGTGCAGTTCATCCAGGATGGCACATCAATGCGAGCTGTGGCAAAAAGGTTTGCTGTGTCTGTCAGCGTAGTGTCCAGAGCATGGAGGCGCTACCAGGAGACAGGCCAGTACATCAGGAGACGTGGAGGAGGCCGTAGGAGGGCAACAACCCAGCAGCAGGACCGCTACCTCCGCCTTTGTGCAAGGAGGTGCACTGCCAGCGCCCTGCAAAATGACCTCCAGCAGGCCACAAATGTGCATGTGTCTGCTCAAACGGTCAGAAACAGACTCCATGAGGGTGGTATGAGGGCCCGACGTCCACAGGTGGGGGTTGTGCTTACAGCCCAACACCGTGCAGGACGTTTGGCATTTGCCAGAGAACACCAAGATTGGCAAATTCGCCACTGGCGCCCTGTGCTCTTCACAGATGAAAGCAGGTTCACACTGAGCACATGTGACAGACGTGACAGAGTCTGGCGACGCCGTGGAGAACGTTCTGCTGCCTGCAACATCCTCCAGCATGACCGGTTTGGCGATGGGTCAGTCATGGTGTGGGGTGGCATTTCTTTGTGGGGCCGCACAGCCCTCCATGTGCTCGCCAGAGGTAGCCTGACTGCCATTAGGTACCGAGATGAGATCCTCAGACCCCTTGTGAGACCATATGCTGACACATGCACATTTGTGGCCTGCTGGAGGTCATTTTGCAGGGCGCTGGCAGTGCACCTCCTTGCACAAAGGCGGAGGTAGCGGTCCTGCTGCTGGGTTGTTGCCCTCCTACGGCCTCCTCCACGTCTCCTGATGTACTGGCCTGTCTCCTGGTAGCGCCTCCATGCTCTGGACACTACGCTGACAGACACAGCAAACCTTTTTGCCACAGCTCGCATTGATGTGCCATCCTGGATGAACTGCACTACCTGAGCCACTTGTGTGGGTTGTAGACTCCGTCTCATGCTACCACTAGAGTGAGAGCACCGCCAGCATTCAAAAGTGACCAAAACATCAGCCAGGAAGCATAGGAACTGAGAAGTGGTCTGTGGTCACCACCTGCAGAATCACTCCTTTTTTGGGGGTGTCTTGCTAATTGCCTATAATTTCCACCTTTTGTCTATTCCATTTGCACAACAGCATGTGAAATTTATTGTCAATCAGTGTTGCTTCCTAAGTGTACAGTTTGATTTCACAGAAGTGTGATTGACTTGGAGTTACATTGTGTTGTTTAAGTGTTCCCTTTATTTTTTTGAGCAGTGTACATATGAGTAATGTAGGATATGTAGACATTATTAAAGTGGCATTATTTAAAGTGACGAGTGATAACTTTATTAAATCCATTTATTAAAGTGGCAAGAGATTTGAGTCTGTCTATCCATAATAATCTCATGTAGACTAACCTACCCGCACTGTGTCTGCCAGCTGTTGGCTAGAGTGCACATGCAAAGAGTAAGCACGTTTGCTATTTAATGCAACAGTTTGTGACAAAACTATTGGTAGAGTTAAAAATGCAATGGAAACACATTTAACATTCAATTTTTATTTGGTACATGAAAACCAAGTGTGCGCACCATGTCATCACGCACTGACTTTTATCCTCAACATGTCAGTTTGGTGGAAACACCACTGGCGGGAAAATGTGAACATTTTCTTTGAGGATTTTAGAATATTCCCATGAAAATCTGTCGCCAGATTTTAGATGGAAACCTAGCTAGTGTCCGACTTTTGGCTATCAGATGCACCTCCCCTACTTCCGTCTACAGCTTCGTTAGGCTTACCGATTGAACACACCCCTTTTCTATCTATTCCTTCCATAGAGATAGATAGGGAACTCATTTTTGAATCTGTGCCATTATAGCATATATGACAACCTGGGAAGCGCCATTGAGCAGTCAATTGTCTTCACATTCGGCTGATGACCCGGGTTGGACATAATAATGGCGCCAAAGGAGATGGCCGCCATTTTATGATCCTGTAACCAATTGTGCATGTTTTTTCACGTTATTTGTAACTTATTTTGTACATGTTTCTGCCACCGTGTCTTATGACCAGAAAGAGCTTCTTGATATCAGGGCAGCGATTACTCACCCAATACTGGAGGAATTCTTCTTTGAGTCTGACCGGAAGGATTTACTCCAGACACCCGACAAGGCCCTCAACATAATTCGCAGGAGGAAAAGACGGAGGTATCGTGGCCGACGGTCCGGATGCCTTGTAAGTATCCGTCACCGAGAGGGTAATCTACCTTTACCATCAGTCCTATTAGCCAACGTACAATCAATCGATAATACAATAGACGAACTACGAGCATGTATATCCTACCAACGGGACATTAAACTGTAATATCTTGTGTTTTCACCGAGTCGTGGCTGAACAACGACATGATTAACATACAGATGGCGGGTTTTAAGCTTTTTTGGTAGGATAGAACAGCGGCCTCTGGTAAGACAAGGGGCGGCGGCCTATGCATGTTTGTAAACAACTGGTGCACGAAATCAAGGAAGTCTCGAGGTTTTGCTCGCCTGAGGTAGAGTATCTCATGATAAGCTGTACACCACACTATTTACCAAGAGAGTTTACAACTACACAGCTCAAAAAAATAAAGGGAACACTAAAATAACACATCCTAGATCTGAATGAATGAAATATTCTTATTAAATACTTTCTTTACATAGTTGAATGTGCTGACAACAAAAATCACAAAAATTATCAATGAAATCAAATTTATCAACCCATGGAGGTCTGGATTGGGAGTCACACTCAAAATTAAAGTGGAAAACCACACTACAGGCTGATCCAACTTTGATGTAATGTCCTTAAAACAAGTCAAAATGAGGCTCAGTAGTGTGTGTGGCCTCCACGTGCCTGTATGACCTCCCTACAATGCCTGGGCATGTTCCTGATGAGGTGGCGGATGGTCTCCTGAGGGATCTCCTCCCAGACCTGGACTAAAGCATCCGCCAACTCCTGGACAGTCTGTGGTGCAACGTGGCGTTGGTGGATGGAGCGAGACATGATGTCCCAGATGTGCTCAATTGGATTCAGGTCTGGGGAACGGGCGGGCCAGTCCATAGCATCAATGCCTTCCTCTTGCAGGAACTGCTGACACACTCCAGCCACATGAGGTCTAGCATTGTCTTGCATTAGGAGGAACCCAGGGCCAACCGCACCAGCATATGGTCTCACAAGGGGTCTGAGGATCTCATCTCGGTACCTAATGGCAGTCAGGCTACCTCTGGCGAGCACATGGAGGGCTGTGCGGCCCCCCAAAGAAATGCCACCCCACACCATGACTGACCCACCGCCAAACCGGTCATGCTGGAGGATGTTGCAGGCAGCAGAACGTTCTCCACGGTGTCTCCAGACTCTGTCACGTCTGTCACATGTGCTCAGTGTGAACCTGCTTTCATCTGTGAAGAGCACAGGGCGCCAGTGGTGAATTTGCCAATCTTGGTGTTCTCTGGCAAATGCCAAACGTCCTGCACGGTGTTGGGCTGTAAGCACAACCCCCACCTGTGGACGTCAGGCCCTCATAGCACCCTCATGGAGTCTGTTTCTGACCGTTTGAGCAGACACATGCACATTTGTGGCCTGCTGGAGGTCATTTTGCAGGGCTCTGGCAGTGCTCCTCCTGCTCCTCCTTGCACAAAGGCGGAGGTAGCGGTCCTGCTGTTGGGTTGTTGCCCTCCTACGGCCTCCTCCACGTCTCCTGATGTACTGGCCTGTCTCCTGATAGCGCCTCCATGCTCTGGACACTACGCTGACAGACACAGCAAACCTTCTTGCCACAGCTCGCATTGATGTGCCATCCTGGATGAGCTGCACTACCTGAGCCACTTGTGTGGGTTGTAGACTCGTCTCATGCTACCACTAGAGTGAAAGCACCGCCAGCCAGTGGTGGGCCGTCAGGGCCAGCAAGGCCTTCTCTGCTGGCCTAAACATCATCAGAATCAAAAAAAAAATTAAAATATTTTCCCACAAATTATTAATTATACAATTATACAAATTATACAAATTATACAAATAAATTATTCCCCAGAGTAAGAGTTATACTCTTCATTTCATAGCTTTCCTCTCGGTTGCACTGCTTCCAGCCCCAGGTTGAGATTTGGAGGGCTGGTCTTTATGTTAGATCTTTTATCCAATCATATTCAGCCATCATGTGTTGCCAGGGGTCTAAAATCTGCCCTCAGGCCTTCAGAATCAACAGTGCGGGCGCTTGTAGCTTAAAGTGAATGGAAATGAAAATTTAGTGTCAACCAATCAGCTTTAGAGTTGGCTATTGTACGCCTGCTGGCTGGCTCCAGTGTTACACAGGAGCCAGCTAGCAGGCGTACTGCGTGCACGTCTTTTGATTGGATTACCAATATTGAGAGGCAGGTCCTATGGGCAGGTCTATGCAGAACTAGGAAACTGAATTTGATAAATGAATTAATTTGCGTACTACTAAGCTGTTTTTTCAACCCACAATGGTGGAAGGAGGAGAAGATATCGATTTGGTCGAGGATATAATTATAAAGCCATTCTCAAGACGAACTTTAAGAAAAGTTAGACATTGTGAGGAGAGGTCGCCCGACGCCGACGCTACAAAGCCTGTCACAGGCGGGAAAGGGGTTCGTTCGCCACTTTCAAAGTTCCAACTACGAGCGCTATCAATGGCTCACAGGCTCCGAGAAGCACTGCAAACTGTACTGCTGGGAATGCCTATTATTTGCAAGTGATCGATTTGGTGTTTGGAGCCACACTGGCTTTGCAAACTTGAGTTGTCTAACCAAGGCAGCAACGAGACACCAAAGTACGGCTGGGCACTTACAAGCAATGGTGCTTTTGAAAACTTTTGGGGACACCCGAGTGGATCTACAGCTCAACGAACAAGCGTGCAGGGCAACGGAGCTGCACAATGAAAAGGTGAAGAAAAATAGGGAAATATTGAAAACACTCATTGATTGTGTCATGTTTTTGGGTAAACACTGTTTACCCAAAAATGTCAATTTTTGTCAATTTCAAGGTGACGCAACGTCATACTGGTTATACTGCGTTTCTGTCTAAATGTATAGTGTCTAGAGCCATGGCATCATAATGGTAATATTAAGAGGCGGATTAATTCGGGTGGGACTGTGTAGGACCTCACTGAAGGCCCAGGCCCCAGGCCCACGGCACGCCACTGCCGGCAGCATTCAAAAGTGACCAAAACATCAGCCAGGAAGCATAGGAACTGAGAAGTGGTCTGTGGTCACCACCTGCAGAACCACTCCTTTATTGGGGGTGTCTTGCTAATTGCCTATAATTTCCACCTGTTGTCTATTCCATTTGCACAACAGCATGTGAAATTTATTGTCAATCAGTGTTGCTTCCTAAGTGGACAGTTTGATTTCAGAAGTGTGATTGACTTGGAGTTACATTGTGTTGTTTAAGTGTTCCCTTTATTTTTTTGAGCAGTGTATATATATATATATATATATATATATATAAATAATTTATATACACACAGTGGGGCAAAAAAGTATTTAGTCAGCCACCAATTGTGCAAGTTCTCCCACTTAAAAAGATGAGAGGCCTGTAATTGTCATCATAGGTACACTTCAACTATGACAGACAAAATGAGAAGAAAAAAATCCAGAAAATCACATTGTAGGATTTTTAATGAATTTATTTGCAAATTATGGTGGAAAATAAGTATTTGGTCACCTACCAACAAGATTTCTGGCTCTCACAGACCTGTAACTTCTTTAAGAGGCTCCTCTGTCCTCCACTCGTTACCTGTATTAAATGGCACCTGTTTGAACTTGTTATCAGTATAAAAGACACCTGTCCACAACCTCAAACAGTCACACTCCAAACTCCACTATGGCCAAGACCAAAGAGCTGTCAAAGGACACCAGAAACAAAATTGTAGACCTGCACCAGGCTGGGAAGACTGAATCTGCAATAGGTAAGCAGCTTGGTTTGAAGAAATCAACTGTGGGAGCAATTATTAGGAAATAGAAGACATACAAGACCACTGATAATCTCCCTCGATCTGGGGCTCCACGCAAGATCTCACCCCGTGGGGTCAAAATGATCACAAGAACGGTGAGCAAAAATCCCAGAACCACACGGGGGGGACCTAGTGAATGACCTGCAGAGAGCTGGGACCAAAGTAACAAAGCCTACCATCAGTAACACACTCCCCTGCCAGGGACTCAAATCCTGCAGTGCCAGACGTGTCCCCCTGCTTAAGCCAGTACATGTCCAGGTCCATCTGAAGTTTGCTAGAGAGCATTTGGATGATCCAGAAGAAGATTGGGAGAATGTCATATGGTCAGCTGAAACCAAAATATAACTTTTTGGTAAAAACTCAACTCGTCGTGTTTGGAGGACAAAGAATGCTGAGTTGCATCCAAAGAACACCATACCTACTGTGAAGCATGGGGGTGGAAACATCATGCTTTGGGGCTGTTTTTCTGCAAAGGGACCAGGACGACTGATCCGTGTAAAGGAAAGAATGAATGGGGCCATGTATCGTGAGATTGAGTGAAAACCTCCTTCCATCAGCAAGGGCATTGAAGATGAAACGTGGCTGGATCTTTCAGCATGACAATGATCCCAAACACACCACCCGGGCAACGGAGGAGTGGCTTCATAAGAAGCATTTCAAGGTCCTGGTTTGGCCTAGCCAGTCTCCAGATCTCAACCCCATAGAAAATCTTTGGAGGGAGTTGAAAGTCCGTGTTGCCCAGCAACAGCCCCAAAACATCACTGCTCTCGAGGAGATCTGCATAGAGGAATGGGCCAAAATACCAGCAACAGTGTGAAAACCTTGTGAAGACTTACAGAAAACGTTTGACCTCTGTCATTGCCAACAAAGGATTGAGATAACTTTTGTTATTGACCAAATACTTATTTTTCCACCATAATTTGCAAATAAATTCATTAAAAATCCAGTGATTTTCTGGATTTTTTTTCTCATTTTGTCTGTCATAGTTGAAGTGTACCTATGATGAAAATTACAGGCCTCATCTTTTTAAGTGGGAGAACTTGCACAATTGGTGGCTGACTAAATACTTTTTTGCCCCACTGTATATATAACTTTCTTTTTGCATTATTTATTAGTTGAAGTGGAAAGTACTACTTTATAGTAAGATTTGACAAATGTAAAATGGTTAGTCAAATTCATTTTTGCAAATCACTGATAAACCAAAGTTGAGTGACCTCACTTGTTACGATTGCTCTAAGCAAGTGGAAATGCAGGATTTCTTCAAAGATTCAGGAGGAAATATCAGTCCTTCATTGTAGAGTTGATGGACACGGCATTCTTTACAGGCCACTGCAATTAAAGAGAAAATTAGACAATTCCAAGTTCCAGGCCACTGGCAGTGAGCCAGAAAACAACCATCCACATTGCGTTGAAAACAAACACGTAATAAGGAGAACACTCAGGGGACTGAAGTTTAGAGAAGAGCCAGCCTAATGCAGGCACTCAAGAGAAACAGCGCAGGACAATATTCTGCTGCGTAGTCTTAGGCATGTCTTTTATAATGGAGATGCTATCCACAGTGGGCAATCAGGGCCAGCTCACAAAGTAGCATAACAGAGGAACAGCACATTGAAGCAGAGCTACAAGAAGCCCCACCACCAACCCAAGTGCCACACAACATTGAAGATGGAAGGCTCAAACTAGGATGTTTTAAGTGGCCTTGGGATGACGAGCAGTGAAGCGTTTTGATGGCCCAGCCTGTTTAGTAATCAGGTTGTTTAATTAAATAGGAACAAATGCAAATAATAAAACATAAAAAAACACTTTCATTCCCTTTAAAGGATTCGTCAGGCTCCTTGTTTGATACTTGTTTAAGAGACCAAGCGGTTGAATGGTCTTGCGTTGCTGCATACCTATCTCTTCACGCAACGGTCAAATTACATTTGCGCTTAGCATAATAAAGAGGCAAGATGGAGTTCAAGATTGATCATTTAACGAGACAATAAGGACAAGTAGAGGCTCTCAGCAAATAGTTTACAGTATTGTAGAGAAAGAAGTCACTACTAGGTATAGGATTAAAGGAAATATTATGATTGGACACTGAAGGAATACTGTAGTGATGTTCTATGTACATCACCACGTTATACTACTGCTCTATAAGAGTAACAATACACTCCACAGGCCAACCACTCACCAGCTAGAGAAGTCCCCAGCCCTCCAGGAGCCAACGATCAGTCACATCTGTGGAGGATTTCCTGTCGGCTGTCATGTCATCCTTGACAATACCGTTGTAGTTGCCGCAGGCGCCGCACACCTTGCCCGCCAGGTGGTTGTCGATAGTAATGAATAACTCCTGGGAGACGGAGTAGGTGACACGCACACCAGAATCCCTCTCGATGACCACTGTCCTGTCGGCAATGCTGACAGACAGCTGTTTGGCTGGAGTGCTGGGAAGGGACACATTCTGACCATTCACCTGGGAGATAAAGGAAGAGGACAAAGACAGTCATGTCCATTACAGAATGATGTCAAAAATATATCTACATTTCTTTGCGCAAACTGCTACAGTAAATGTGCTCTGTGGAGGAGGTCTCATCCCTCACCCAGGTGTTGTGCTGGCTGTTGACGGTGACATCCTTGAAGACACAGACTGTAGCCACATTGGGATAGACTCCGTTACTGCAGACGCGTACGTCCACCACCATCCTGAACCACTGGGCAGAGGTCTGGTCACACAGAGAGGCTACCTCAAAGACCCCCAGCCCCATAAACCCCTTCATGCCATCAAAGGTGGTGAAGTGGGCACCAGGGTGAACCATGCAGTGCCCCCGTTTGAGTTGGCATCCTCTGAACCCGTCCTTCATCCCACAGACACGTTTCTCATACCTCACCAGCCCTGAGGCCTGGCACACGCACTTAGTGTCACAGCCTTTGGTTACCACCACTTGGCCAATCTGGAAATATAGAACAGTGCTAGGCATGTACAATAGACAATGTAGGGTGATCTAGCATGAATAAGGGGTTTCAAAGAAACGTAGCGCCTCACCATCAGATACTAGCCTTCGTAGACGCATCCATGGAGGCACACTTGTCACCGTCAGAGACGAAGCCCACGTCGCACTGGCAGCCCTCAAAGCAGGTGGAGTCCACCAGGCTGGCACAGCTAGTACCACAGGTGTCAGCACACAGCTCGTAGTGGCTGTTAGCTGGGCAGGAGACAGCTGCGGGGGGATACCATGAGAGAGTTGACAGTGGATTTTTTCCTAGCCACTGTGCTTGCTGTTTGGGGTTTTAGGCTGGGTTTCTGTACAGCACTTTGTGTCATCGGCTGATGTAAAAAGGGCTTCATAAATAAATGCGATTTGATTTAAATATGCAAGACTAATGGTTCAGACTCACGGCAGAAGGAGCTGCTCCTCCGGGGCTGTATCTGAGCCCCAGCGTGCTGATAAGCGATGGCGTAAGCCTGGATGCTCTTACACAGGGTCCTTCTGTCCTCATACATGGCACACACGTCAAACAGTGGGCCATGTATGCTGCCAGGTTCACCTTATTGTGGCAGGCCTGGAAGGGCATGTTGTCTGCTGCCATGATGCCACAGGAGTCTAGCCTGCCATACTGGGATGCCTTGGCATGATCACATACTGGGCACTGCCCACCAGTCTCCACACACTGCCCCAGGGAGGTCCAGCACCCACGCCTGCCCAAACTCATCCACGCTGCCCGTTTGGTAGGCGGAAGTCGTCATCTGGCTTGGTGTTGTAGTTGCCACAGAGGCCACACATCCTGCTCTGTAAGTGGAGGGAACAATGACTTCGACGTAGTACACGGTGTCATAGAGCACCCGCAGGCCGAAGTCTGTCTGGAGGATAATGTTTCAACCCTCCTGGGTCACCATGACCCGGCCAGCACAGAGAGAGAGGTTCACCAGCTCCTCATCCACCTGTGTTGGATAGGACAAGGTCAAACAGGATCGCAGAAAGGACTACAAGTTCTAAAAGCTGTTCACTTACAATCACTCTCCAGCTCATCCCCTGCACAACGCTGATGACATGGCTGTAGACAGACAGTGATGACGTTAGTGACCGCCACCTTCCCATTTCATTCCCTTGAGTCACGGTGAAGTCGGTCAGTCTGCCTTTATAGTCTTCACACACCTTGGCCAGCGTATAGACACAGGTGCCCTGGAAGTCAAACCTGTGGCCGTCGAATGACATGTAGTGAAGGGCACCTGTAGCCAAACATGTGGCCTCTCCAATTGGGTGGCACCCCAACTACCACCTTGCAGGCCTCCCCGACACCACACTTGGCCTTCTGGCAGGAGATTGCCCAGTTCTCCCCACAGGTACACTGTTCTAGACACTGACCCTGGGGGTAGAAGGTCTCCCTCTTCCTGTAGTAGCGCCCCCCATAAGAGCAGCCGCACTGGGCCACGGGTACACATGCGTCACCACTCAGCAGGTAGCCTTCGTCACACTGGCAGCCCTCAAAACAGGACTGGCGACATGTGGAGAGGCTTGCACAGGTGGCAGGGCAGCCTGGGGCACAGAGGCTATAGTGGTTGTTGGCTGGACAGGACAGAGCTGTGGGACAATGAAGGTTGAGTTGTTGATTGGAAATTATGCAAACATTTCTAGAAGCCACAACCTGGATTATAAAAGCTGATCCACCCCCCAAACCAGGATTGTGGGTTTGATTCCTGGGACCAGCCATACAAAAAATGTATGCATGCATGACTAAGTAACCTTTATTGAACCAGGAAGAGACCCTCGAGGTTAGAAACTTCTTTAGCGAGGGGGACATGGCTTTGGATAAAAATTTATGCTAAATGGCATATATGATGTAAGGTAACGCCGACTCACGACAGAAGCCGTCACTCCTCCAGGAATGGACTGTCACCCCCTTGCTCTGACAGGCAGAGACGTAGGCCTCTACCACAAATCACACACCGACCCCTGGTAACCATGATTATAACAGGCATCGACAACAGTCCTCCAGGTACGGAGCAGGGTCCACGGCGCCATGGCACTCTTTGAAGGGGCCGGCCTTGTCTGCTATGATGCCACAGCAGGAGCTGTACGTGTTCTTCTCTGCGTCCGAGCAGGACTGGCATTGTGTCCCCTGCAACCAGGCACAAGGGCCACCCGCCAGCTCGCACCCAGCCAGGTGGCGTTGGGCGTGGGATGACCGTCACGCATAGTGAGGTTGACCTGAGGCATGGCGTTGTAGTTGCCACACAGGCCGAAGACTGCCCCCTGGTAGGTGCTGGGGAGTTTGACGTGCACCGTGCTGTGCCAGTCAAAGGTCAGCGTGATGCCCGCAGCAGTCTCCACCACCGCCCTTCGGCCACTGCGGAACACCATCAGCTCCAGGGGCAGGGACGCAAGCTGTCCATCCAACTAGGACGAAAGAGGAAGGACAATTATATGGAAGCCTATAGATTTAATATTTTGTCCATTGTAATTCCCAGTTAAACGTTAATTTCATTAAATCCGCAAGGATTCAGGACTAGACCGCTTAATTAAAATAGCTGTAACAGCATCATGAGTGGTAGAATAAACTACCAGTGTTAAATAACATAATTCTAGTGCCTGTAAATATACTAACCCCCCTCTATACATCTGTCCCTATCCAGCAAAACTCCCCAGGATCTTGAAGGGGTCGTCCCTGCTGATGGTGAGGGAGATGCCGTGGATGACAATCTTCGTGTAGGCCACAGTCTTGCGGTGGTCATTCTGCACTGTCACATTGAATGGCACCAGGCCCAGCTTCTGGGTGCACACCGCCACCAGCTGGTACACACAAGTACCCTGGTAGTCAAACCGGTGCCTGTCGAAGGTATGGTAATGAGTCACCTGCAGCGGTGCAAGTGGCGTGGCTGAGTGGTAGGCAGGAGCATTCCCCATCCACCAGACTGCACTTCACATTGGCCGAACAGGAGGCCTCGAAGTAGTTCACCATGCCCAGAGAGGTGTTACACTCACACAGGCACCCACAGACATGGTCTGCCCAGAAGCGCTGACCAGCCTTGTAGTAGCGACCCTGGTAGGAGCTGCCGCAGGGTTTGGCAGGCACAGACCCCCAACGCTGAGGACGTAACCCTCGTCACACACACAGGATTCCGTGCAGACACTCGCACATAGCGGGCCCTCATTTGATAAGGGGCAGGTAAGCGGGCAAGGGTTGGCACACGCTTTGTAGTGACTGTGGGGCTGGCAGTTTATGGCTGAGGGAAAAGTCAGAAATGTCATTCTCATCTCACTTTTCAAGTTTACACCAGGTATTTCAGCACAGTGATGCTGAAGTGCATAATTCAGTACGCTGGTCTCCTAATGTGCATAGAGATTATGCTGAGCCTTTATCCCTGTCAGTTACTTACGGCAGCCAAACTTGGTCCTCGACCACAACACCCTCCTGCCGACACAGATCGGCATAAGTGGCCAAGGCCTGGCACAGCATCCTCCTGTCCCACTTGTTAACACATGTCGTACACACAGCACTCTTGGCCATGAGGGCCCCGCAGAAGGCCGCTGACTCATACTGCTTCGTCTGGGTCATGTCACACGGCAAACAGTCCTTCCCCTGGCAGCTGTCAAAGCAGGGGGTGTACTTATACTCAGGCAGGCCCCTCACCCTCCAGACATTGGCCCACTGCACCACCGTCGTCACTGCCTTTCCGGCCTGGTCCAGCAGGTCATCTCTGGGGTTGTCGTTGAAGTTGCCGCACACATTGCCGTTGTAACTGCTGGGAAGTTGGATGACCAGTTTCGAGTTCCAGTCATGGGAGACCTGCAGGCCAAAGTCTGTCTGCAGAACAGCCATGTTTCCAAGCTGGGAGACAGTCACCTGACCTTGGCCCAGGTTGAGAGGCAGGTTCACTACCTCCCCGTCCACCTGAGGACAGCGGTTGCATTAAAGTGAGTCATGAGGTCTCCCCCAATATAAGCTAAATGAATGAATCTTGGCGTGCATTATGAAAAACACATTGCAGTACAGCAAGTATGTGTTCACCATGACGCGGCCCACTTGACTCTTGAGTACAATGATGTTAAAACCGTACACCGCCAATACTACCTCCCTCGCATACAACACTGCCTTGTTGCCACAGTTATCGTTCTGCTCGGCGACAGAGATAGGCACCAGTCCTGCTAGATCCCCACAGGTCGTGGAGATGGCGTACTTGCATGTTCCCTGAAAGTCGTAGTTGTAGCCGTCGAAGGTTTGGTAGTGGAGATCACCCCAGGCCCAACAGGTCCCTATGTACCGGGGAAGGCACACTGCCTGCCCCTTCGCCGTCTCCTTCATACGGCAGTTAGCAGCTTTACACGAATCTACACAGGATAAGGGTGCAGTAACAATCCACTAAATGTAGCAATTGAATATGGAGTTTACTGCAGTGTTCTCTCTAGTATTCAGAATGTATTCCCCTGCTCAGAGATGTTTTTGGGCCTTACCAGTGTCGTTTCATGCCTTGACTTCTTTCCTGACCAGACACTTGGTGTCCTTAGGGCAGGAGTGGTCAACACACACCAGGCCCTTGACTGGGTCACAGGAACACTTCCTGCCACAGTCTCCCTCGAACGACACCTCACCAGGCTGGGCAGAAATTAATTACGTCAGGGGACACACAATGCATCATGCCACTTTCAAATTGAGAACAGTTCCAAACCAGGTCTAACTCCTTCAGATAAATCCTAGACCACAAACCTCTACCTTATAGGACCGTCCATCTTCATAGCAGCCGCACTGGTGCTGCTCGATGAATGTTTGTCGGTTGAAGAAGAAGCCTGCGTCACACTCACAGCCTTCAGAGCAACTGGTGGAACACTGGACTATTTCTGCGAGGCCTGAGCAGGCATCCACATACACCTCGCAGTGACTATTGGCTGAGGTAGAAAGAACAGTAGAGAAAGTAAGCCACACACATGATTGCAACACTAAGCAAGAGTAGACTAGAGGCTTGTGTTGGAAATTTGGATTCAGCAGCATTCTTCAGAAGCACATCATATATAGAGTAACCTAAGTAGCAGTCTCAGGGAACAGTAGTAACTCTTAGAGGGCACTTACGACAGAATGACGCCGTCCTCCAGTTCTTGACGTCAACCCCTGCCATGTGACAGTTGAAGGCATAGGCCGTCACACAGGACCTTTCCATCACTCTCCAAGGCACACACGTCAAATATGAAGTTGTTGAAGTAGGGCTTGGGGTCCAGCTTGCTATGGCAGGTGGCAAAGGGGCCGTGATGACCCCGCAGTAGTGGGGCTTCTCAAACACAGCCCTCTGTGCCGGGTCACGCTTGGGACAGGTGTTCTGGGTGCAAGCATCACACAACTTGCCCGGGATCACAAGTACAAAAAAGTATGTACTTGTAAGTCGCTCTGGATAAGAGCGTCTGCTAAATGACTTAAATGTAAATGTAAATATCACCAACTTCCCGAAGGTGGTGACGTCTTTCAACAGCTTGCCGTTGGGCAGGAGTAAGTCATCACCAGGGTTACGATTGAAATTGCCACATTGGCTGCTGGTCTTGCCCCGATAGTTTCCAGGCACAGTGACCGTAACGTGGTAGACGAGGTCGTAGGTGACGTGCAGGCCGAAGGCCGTTGTGATGATATAGTGGAAGCCCTCCTGGAAGACCTGCACCGCCACTCAGACTCAGGGGCAGGTGGTTGAACATTCTATTCACCTGGTTGGAGAATAAACAGTCTTGTGGTCAAACCTTTCCAAAACTGTGCTAAAGAATAAATGCTCCATCCCGATTTGCTCCAATGATCACAAACACAGAAAACGGCTTGTGAAGGCAGATGTTTCATTAATTCAAAGTAAGAAACCAACAAGCCCCCTCCTACTTACCAGAACTCCAATAACATTCTTATTGAGGACCAGGGTGTAGTTGTACACATGGTGACAGACAACTGTTTGTTCCACTTCTCGTTCTCCACCTGTACAGAGAAGCCCACCAGGTGGATCCTCTCCAGACCACTGCCCTTGGCCAGGGTGTAGGTACACATGCCCTGGAAGTCATACGCCAGCCTGTCGAAAGACGTGTAGTGGGTGCCACCGGACACACCCCTTTCCCCACAGGATGGCAATTGAGGACTCCGTTCGCCACCTCACACATCCCGTTGGGGCCGCAGGAGAAGTTCTTGCATTCCACCTACAGATGATCAGATATTCTGAATCACTGAAAATACAAGTGCAAGGGAATTTCTGTACAGCCATCCATCCATACAGCAAGGTAATATCTCAATACAAATACTCCTATTAAAAGTTCTGTTATTTATACTTCTCCATCCTGGGTGCACTTGCACCACTCCTCACACTTCCCGTTGGGGTAGAACATCTGGTCGGTGTTGTAGTAGCGGCCACTATGAACACAGCCACACTGGGCGAAGGGGACACAGTGATCACCGCTAAGGATGTGTACTTCGTTACAGGAGAAGCCCTTGTTACACTGGGCGAGGCAACCTGAGGGAGGGGACAGGCTCTGGCAAGTGGCAGGACAGCCAGATACACACCTCAGTGGCTGTGGGCTGGTCACTTCACCACTGAAGACACAGGAAGGAGTTCAGTAACGAAAATAGAGCTACTCATGGTCATGAGTCTACATACTAATGTACAATTTATTGCCAAGAACACGATTACGGTGACATGTAGGCAATTCAATGGTTGTAAAAATGTCTCAGCACTTTCTACAGAACCCTTACTCCACCAGTGTGTCAATCACTTCAAACACTCACAGCAGAAATCAGACATTTTACAATGCAACAGTGTGGACTACTCACCACAAAACTAAGCAGTCCTCCAGCTGTACACCTTAACCCCGGTTACCTGACAGGCTGATGTGTAGGCTGTGATGGCCTGACAGAGCACATCCCTCCTGCCCTTATACAAACACACGTCATACACGCAGTCCTCAAAGTATCCCACCGGGTTCACTACGGCAAAGCAGTCCCGGAAAGGCCCCTTGGGGTCCCTCAGGAGCCCACAGAACCGCCTCTTCTGGTTGACTTCAGTTGGGACAGCCCCCCTTACAGCCGTGGACACGGCCAGGGATCTGCTTCACGCGCCAACTGGCCCCGAAGTCCTCTGGCCTGGCAGGGGTTGTCTCGTTTCTGGGTACAAGGTCATCTTGAGGCCGGGTGTTGTAGTTGCCACAGGTAGCGCCCTGTAGGTGGAGGGTAGGGTGAAAAACACTGCGCTGTTCCAGTCAAAGGAGACCTTAAGGCCAAAGCTGGTGGTGACCACAGCATACCAGCCACTCCTATAGACAGACACCTGACCGTTGTTCAGGTACATAGGCAGGTTGACCAACTCATTGTCCACCTGGAAGAACACAATATAAATCATGGACTAATGATTCAAATGCAGTTAGAAGAGACTTCATGACCTCATGCATTGTACAATGAGGACATTAGACAATGAGCTACATCAACATGCTATCAGTCTTTCAGGGTGAAAACAGTCATCCTACAGTTGCACATAAGTTAAATCGATGAACAATGCAGTCACCACCTCTGTCCATTGTGATATGCAATCTCATCATATAAATCAGAGAGATCTCCTCACTGTGATCTGGCCCTTGTTCTCCATACTGATGACAATGCTCTGGCTGAAGACCCTGACCTCCACCAGCTTGGTATAGGAAACCACCCTTCTGCCCCGGAAGTCATTTTGCACCCGCACCTCGAAGGGCACCAGGCCCGGGTCTGTGAAGCACAGGCCTGCCAGCTGGTAAACACAGGTGCACTGGAAGTTAAACCTCTGCCCATCAAAGGTCAGGTAGTGGAGATCCCCTGTGGCATGGCAGGTGCTGTGGGACACAGGGTGGCAGTCCCTGATGCCATCTACCACCTGGCATGCCTGCCCCACCTGGCAACATACATCCTTGGCAGTCAACCTTGCCACTCAGGGATACAGGAGCAGCGTCGTCGGCAGACCTGATCAGCCCAGAAGGAGTCACCGACTGGCACGCACCGGCCCTGGTAGCTGCAGCTGGGAACACACTGGCCCCCACTTAGGACGACGCCAGGGTTGCATGTGCAGGTTTCCACACAGGGGATTTCACATTTGGAGGGGGCACTGGGGTCAGAGCAGGTGGCAGGACAGGCAGAGCCACACAGCGGCTGTTGGTTGGACATCTGGCAGCTATAGAAGGAGGGGTTAGAGTAAAGACTCAATAGGTTGTAATTTTATTTACTGGATAGAAGCATGGCATACAAACATAGGTTACTCACAGCATTGTGCCACTTTCTGCCGGTCGTGTATCTGGATGCCCTCTCTCTGGCAGGCTTCAGTGTAGGCCTCCAGGGCACAGCAGAGGGATTGTCTGAGGCCTCCTCCCATACACACATCATATTTACAGTTGTAAAAGTAGGCCTGGGGGTTGATGACAGTGTCATTGCTTGAACGGTCCATCCAGCACACGGGTGACCAGCCCACAGAACAACTCTCCAGCAGGTTGTGTTCACAGCGCACACTCCCACCCACATATTGGTCTACGGCGACGCCGTAATTCTTCCAAGTTCTGTCAAATTAGTTTGAGCATTGCTATAAAACCCATTTGCAGGTTTTGCCATAGGTTTAAGTCAAAACACAGCCACCTTCTCCAGTGTAGATTTTGCCTTGTGTTTAGGTAATGGTCCTGCTAAAAGTTCATTCATCTCCTAGTGTCTGGTGGAATGCAGACAACCAGATTTCTCTCAGATGTTCCTAGTGCTTAGCTCCATTCCTTAACAATTACAAGCATACCCATAACAGGATGCAGCCACCACTGCTTGAAAATATAGAGTGGTACTCAGTAATAGTATGTAAGGACAAAAAGTGAATTGCTTCACAGTATTACTTTAGTGCCTTCTTCTGTACAAAATTCCTTCTTTTCACTGTCATTTAGTATAGTGGAATAAATATAACGTTCTCTCCCATCACAGCCATTAAACTCTAACTGCTTAAACATTTTTTTTTTTTAAATCACCATTGGCCTCATGGTGAAATACCCGTGCGGTTTCCTTCCTCTGGCAACTGAGTTAGGCAGGACGCCAGCATCTTTGTAGTGACACGCCATCCAAAGTGTAATGAATACCATGCTCAAAGGGATATTTTTTTACCCATAGGTGCTCTTTGCAAGGATTGGAAACATCCCTAGTCTTTTTTTGGTTGAATCTGTGCTTGAAATGCACTGCTCGATTGAGAGACCCATGCATGTGGGTAGTCATTAAACCATGTTAAACACTATTGCACAGTGACTCCAAGCAACTTGAGCAAACGTATCCTCAACTTATTTAGGGGTTGAGTACTTGACGCAAGACATTTCAGCTTTTTAAATCATTTGCAAAAACGATTCCACTTTGACATTATGTGGTGTGTATATATAAGTGGCAATCTACATTTAAATCAGTTTCAAATTCAGGCTGCAACACAAAATGTGGAAAAAGTCAAGGGCTGTAAATACTTTGAAGGCACACAGCCACTGATTGTAGGTTACACTACATTTAGAAATGTAAAATATATTTAGTATTTGAAACATTCATTTCCCAGCTGCTTGTAATATAATCCTATATCTTTCAACATACCTTCTATTCCAATGCATCCACCATGGTATTCGGCAGCTGCTATTTAATAACAACGTTTCTGGTTCAGAAGTAATGCCATGTGCATTGGCTAATATGCAGCCGTCATTTTTAAACCACCATTCTAGCATGCATGACACACCTATCTACATTCTTTTGAGTTGCTGCAAAGTATTTGATTGAATGTGTTTTTAAGCCTGCAGATAGTTAATTGAAAAGAGACAATCATGCCAACATGATTCAAAAATGAAATCCATAGAGTAAACTTACAGTAGCTGGCTAGCTTTCAATACATTGGCTAAAATGGTCAGCGTTAGGTCTTAATATGACAATTTGTATGGCATGCTGCATATTCCAAGTGCACTCAAAAAACAGATATCTTATTTCAGTCTGGGAGCAAGCTATATCTGTTCACCAGACAGCAGCTTGCGATTTCACAAGAGGCTGTGTTTACATAGAAGCAGGCCATTGGCTGCCTTCATCACAATGCACAAGAGTTCTGATTGGTTCCATGTTTAATAGATCGGCACATTTCCCAGAGCTGCCGAGTGTTGAAACAATTAGTCAGAATGTTTTACTGTTGTATACACAAAAACAAATCTGCTCCACCATCGACGGGGCTCAAGCAACTTCACGTTACGGCGTTGGACCACCATTCGAGGCACTGTAACTAGTTTGCAATGAGTGAGTTTTGCAGAAAGAAATACACCTAAGATAACAATTTTCACTGAGGCATTTGTATGTTATGAATTATAAGTAAACTCTCATGTGGGGGTGCCCTTTGCCATTTTTGGCACCTGCCCCTGAAAGGTCTGTACACACGGCCCTGTCCAGATGCCAATTGTGTCATTTCCCCCGGTCATTGTTGTAAATTACATTTAAAAAAATAAGAAATTGGCTGCTATGACAAATCGTCTCGCTCGTAACATAGAAACCTCACTGGCAACATTGTGTGCGCACACTGCAAAATCAATGTACACACACGTTATTCAATAATTTACCCCACACCACTTGCGCTTGTGAAGGCTGGTCTGCGGAGCCAAGCGTTAATAGAACTTGGTCTATTTAAAGAACCAACCTGGACTCCATGGGAAACGTAACCTTGTAAAGCTGAGCTACTCCAATTAGTATGTTAAGTTGTGTAACAAGTTGGGGATGTCCATTATCCATTTCATACAATAAGTTACGAGTTGCAATTTGTTGTGAATAGGTGACTAACATTAGCTACTATGCTGCACCACATGGGCCAAGCAATTAGGATTTCAGCACGTCGCCATTTGAGTGAGAGACAGTAGCGAGAGAACTATGACAGTCGGGAACCTACTGTAGTACACATTTCTCAAGACCACTTTTGGGTTGTGGGTGTAACCTTAGAAACTACTGGATAATCTTTAAGGGGCATACAACTCAGTATTGGCCACCAAGACAAGACCTACAACCTTTGTCTTGCATAATCAAACAAATGGGGTGATATTTCACTGGAGTCACAATGACATTGAGTGGCACACCTTGTAGCAGTCAAAGGCAGCGTGAGGGAACCGAGTACAGAGAAACACCCCGAAGGCTCCCGTCAATCTATTTCGAGAGTGTTCCCAATGACCATGCACACACACATACAGTATGGAAAAATGCAACAGGCTTGCTAAACCATAAGAGGGATGCAGCAGGCTAGCATACTTACCAATATCTAAGAGGAAGTATACATGGACCAGCAACATAAACTTCATTGCTGGGGACAAAAACAGTTGTTTAATTGGATGAAATGAACAAAAAATAAATAAACTTGATTTAGGTTGTCATATTGTTTGTACTAGAAATACTTATGTGGACAAACAGACACTGCTAACAGTTTGGCCTAATTGCCCTAGAGTAGCACTGGAACTGTGTTTAGGATGAACATGTGTTTGGTGGGCCTTTCTGGGCTCCCAGATTCACACACCCGAGCATCATTAATCTAATTGAAGATTAGGGCTTATTGACGTCGACTCAATTGCAGTCAGTGACTGATCTACAAATCACCTTGCAGTATAAATAACTATTCATGATCATTTAGAGATCAGTCAGTCAGTCACCCACAATGCATCACAGCGTTGATGGGCCGTGTTCAAGAATATCAAAACCGCAAGGTATCATGGGTAAATTGTTTACCGACTGACTGATCTACAAATATGAATGAGTCTTTATTTATGATGTAAGGTGATTTGTAGATCAGTTAGCCTGCAGTCGTTTTGATGCTCTCGAACAATAGGAAGAGCTCAATTGCAACGCCACGGGTCCTCTCTCCTCGGCTCCTTCTCAAAACCCATTGGATAAGAAAGCCAAAGGTCCTTCCCCCTGACTTTCTCCTTCAATGGTTTTTGAGAAGGAAACGAGGAGAGAGCAATTGAGATCTTCCCACGGGCAAGTTGTTGACGCTTGACAGCTGGCCCTAATTAGCATGTTAGCGACTCCGATTGACAGTTAAGTTTGAACGTGGAAGTTGAGGAAAAAGTTGGTGAAGCAACCGCTGTACTGGATCGCAAAGAATATTGGTGTCAGTTCTGATGGTATGGAGTGGGAGGATGAGGGTCAAGGACTGGAATGGCCTGTAGTGGAAAGACAAAGGAAGAAGAGAGATCATGATACTGAAAGCAGTGGAGAGTCTAGTAAAGAAAGCCAAGGTAAGAAGCAAGAGTAATAATGTGTTGGAGTGGAAAGTCGCGATGGTGTTTGAGAACACATGGCCTCATTTACACCTTATCCGACTTTCTAATTAATGTCGTAGAGAAAGAGGTAGGTGAGGTCAAATTAGCTCGGTTCATTAGAAGTGGTAGATTGTTAATATTTTGTCGTAACCAAGCTCAGCAAGAGAAGATTCTGAAGATTAAAATACATGTTCCTGGTACTTATGCAAGATTGAGGGGAGTCGTCAATGGGGTCCCAATATGTATGTCCATAGACGATATTAAAGAAAATGTGAAGGGAGGAAGAGTGATCGAGGCCAAAAGTTTTATTAGTAGGAAAGCTGGTCAAAGAAGTGAAAGCCTATCAGTACTGCGTAAGTTTGAGAAAGTCATGCCTGGGAAAGTACAGATAAGATTCATTAGTTTCAATGTCAGAGAATTTGTCCCATCTCCATTTCCGTCTTATCAAACTTTGTCACCGAATACAACAAGTGTAGACCTTAGAGTGAAATGCTTACTTACAAGCCCTTAACCAACAGTGCAGTTTAAAACCTCTCTGGATCACCCATCCCGGATCCGGGATCATTCTCATCAGAAACGCTGACTAGCATAGCCTAGCCTAGCGCCACAGGGATATCATAATATAATTTCATGAAATCACAAGTCCAATACAGCAAATGAAAGATAAACATCTTGTGAATCCAGCCAACATGTCCGATTTTTTTAAATGTTTTACAGCGAAAACACAACCTTTATGTTAGCACACCACCATATCCCAAAGAACACAGCCATTTTTTCACTGCAAAGATAGCTTTCACAAAACCCACAAATAGAGAAAATTAATCACTAACCTTTGAACAACTTCATCAGATGACAGTCTTATGACATCATGTTATACAATACATTTATGTTTTGTTCGATTATGTGCATATTTATAGCCAGAAATCGTGGTTTTACATTGGCGCCATGTTCAGAAATGGCTCCAAAATAGCGAAAGTAATTACAGATAGCAACGTGAAATACAGAAATACTCATCATAAACTTTGATGAAAGATACATGTTTAACATATAATTAAAGATACACTGGTTCTTAATGCAACCGCTGTGTTAGATTTAAAAAATAACTTTAGTAAAAAGCACAGCATGCAATAATCTGAGACAGCGCTCAGCCATTCTCCGCCATGTTGGAGTCAACAGAGTCAACAGAAATACGAAATAACATCATACATTTTCCCTTACCTTTGAACTTTCCTCAGAATGCAATGCCAGGAATCCTAGTTCCACAATAAATCGTTGTTTTGTTTTATAATGCCCATTACGTCTGTCGAATTAGCAACTTTGGCTAGCATGTGTAGCTCACGTGTCCATAAACATTTGCGCAATGAACAAAAACTTCAAAAAGTGATATTAAAAGTCGAATAAACTGGTCAAACTCAGTTGAGAATCAATCTTCAGGATGTTTTTCTCATATATATCCAATAACGTCCCAGACTGAGAATTTCTTCATGTCTATCTAACACATTGCAGACAAAGAAATGAGATTCCCAATGTGCGCGGCCAAGTACTGGCAATCTGCCTGACCTGTCACTCCAAAGGCTCTCATTCGGTCCCACATCAGGCTAGACGCTTCATTCCACGTTCTACTGCCTGTTGACATCTAGTGGAAGGCGTATGAAGTGCAGACAGATCCATAAATATAATGCAATTGAATAGGCGATGCCTTTCACAGCGACCCAATTCAGAATTTTCACTTCCTTGTTTGGAAGTTTGCCTGCCATATGAGTTCTGTTTTACTCACAGATATAATTCAAACAGTTTTAGAAACTTCAGAGTGTTTTCTATCCAATAGTAATAATAATATGCATATCATATGATCTAGGACAGAGTACGAGGCCGTACTTAAATTCATCCAAAAGTGAAAATGTTGCCCCCTATACCTAAGAAGCGTTTAGAAAATATTTACCAAGTAAACTATAGTTGAAAGAAAAAATAAATAATAATAAAAAGTAACACAATAATGAGGCTATATACAGGAGGTACCAGTACTGAGGTAGTGTGTGGGGGTACAGGTTAGTTGAGGTAATTTGTACATGTAGGTAGGGGTGAAGTGACTATGTATAGATAATAAACAGTGAGTAGTAGCAGTGTACAAAATAAATGGAGGGGGTCAATGTAATAGTCCGGTGGCCATTTAATTAATTGTTAATCAGTTTTATGGCTTGGGGGTAGAAGTTGTTAACCTGTTTGGGCTGCAGGGGCAGTATTGAGTAGCCAGATAAAAGGTGCCCATTTCAAACGGCCTCGTACTCAATTCTTGCTCGTACAATATGCATATTATTATTACTATTGGATAGAAAACACTCTCTAGTTTCTAAAACCGTTTGAATTATATCTGTGAGTCAAACAGAACTCATTTGGCACAAACTTCCTGACCAGGAAGTGGAAAGTCTGAAATCGAGGCTCTGTTCTACTTCCTGCCTATAAATGGGCATGATACGTATTAGTATACATGCACTTCATAGACCTTCCCCTGGATGTCAAGAGGCGGTGAGAGAAGAAATTTAGTGTTTATCTTGGTCTGAAGTGGAATACAAGCTCTTTGTATGACGTGTCCCCCCATTTCCTGTTTTCTGGAGAGCGCGAGGAGGTACCTGGATTTGCCTTCTGTTTAGCTGCCGTTATAGGCGACTACTATCTCCGGCTTTGATTTTATTTGATACATGTGACCATATCATCGTAAAGTATGTTTTTTCAATATAGTTTAATCAGATTATTGAAATTTTTTCGGGAGTTTTGCCGTGTTCCGTTCTCTGACTTTGTTGACGATGGAGAGATTCGCGCCACTTGGCTAGTGCGCTTGCTAATTCAAGAGGGAAAATGGACGTTCTAAATCCAAACAACGATTGTTCCCGACAAAGGACCCCTTGTCCAACATTCTGATTGAAGATCAGCAAAAGTAAGAAACATTTTATGATGCTATTTCATATATCTGTCGTACATGTGAACTAGTCGTCGGCGCCCAACTTTTGGGTACTCTAGCTATACCGAAGCTGGATGTCGTAATGAAGTTATTTTTTAGAATTCTAACACTGCGATTTCATTAAGAACTAATGGATCTATCATTTCCTATACAACATGTATTTTTTAGTTATGTTTATGAATAGCTATTTGGTCAGAATATGTGTGTCAGAAAAAGTGTCAGAAAAATATCCGAACGTTGTGGGAAATAGTAGCTACGTTAGCAGAATGTATAACCACTGATTTCAGCTCTAAATATGCACATTTTCGAACAAAACGTAAGTGTATGTATAACCTGATGTTATAGGACTGTCATCTGATGAAGAATATCAAGGTTAGTCAAAAATTATATATCTTTTACTGGTTTGTTACGACCGCTAACCTTTTGCTACTGGGAAATGGCATGTGTTTCTGGCTATTGTGGTAAGCTAATATAACGCTATATTGTGTTTTCGTTGTAAAACACTTAATAAATCGGAAATATTGGCTGGAATCACAAGATGCCTGTCTTTCATTTGCTGTACACTATGTATTTTTCAGAAATGTTTTATGATGAGTAATTAGGTATTTGACGTTGGTGTCTGTAATTATTATGGCTGCTTTCGGTGCAATTTCTGATTGTAGCTGCAATGTAAACTATGATTTATACCTGAAATATGCACATTTTTCGAACAAAACATAGATTTATTGTATAACATGTTATAAGACTGTCATCTGATGAAGTTGTTTCTTGGTTAGTTAGGTTGGCTTTGTGCATGCTACCTGTGCTGTGAAAAATGTCTGTCCTTTTTTGTATTTGGTGGTGAGCTAACATAAATATATGTGCTGTTTTCGCTGTAAAACATTTTAAAAATCGGACATGTTGGCTGGATTCACAAGATGTGTACCTTTCATTTGCTGTATTGGACTTGTTAATGTGTGAAAGTTAAATATTAAAAAAAAATATCTTTTGAATTTCGCGCCCTGCACTTGAGCTGGCTGTTGTCATATTGTGGGCGGCCTCGGGCTGCAGCCATAAGAAGTTAAGGAGCCTTTTGGTCCTGGACTTGGCACTCCGGTACCGCTTGCCGTGCGGTAGCAGAGAGAACAGTGTATAACGTGGGTGACTGGAGTCTTTCCTCTGACACCGCCTATTATATAGGTCCTGGATGGCAGGAAGCTTGGCCCCAGTGACGTACTGGGCCTTACGCACTACCCCCTGTAGCGCCTTATGGTCAGATGCCGAGCAGTTGCCATACTTTTAAATGCAAAAGAATTGGACATGTCGCTGTTCAATGTAAAGGAAGGAAATGATATGCTAAGTGTGGAGGGGAACACGATTATGGTGAATGTGGGCGCAATGTGAAGGTTAAGTGTTGTAATTGTGGGGGGGACATAGTTTAGCATTTGGTGGATGCCAGGTGCAGAGAGGGGCTCGGAGATATAGAATTTGTCATGATGTATCATATGTAAAGGCTATAAGACCGATTGATGGAACTACAGTATGGAATGATGGAGCTTCCAATGCTGCTCCGGTACTAAGTGGACCTAATGTCGGGGCTGGTGTTTCTGCTGGTTCTGGCATGGTTTTGCGGCCTGTTCAGAAATCTTGCGCTCATGAATGTGCGGCGTCAAAGGACACTTAGATAATTGTCATGATGTGGCCCTTTCTGGGTATAGATCGTGGCTTACTCCCCTCACTCTCTCCTACACCCAGGTTCTGTTATCTCAGGTCGTAAATTCCTGGTGGAGACTCTCTCCCCCAGGCCATGCAGTATAGAGAGAGTGAGTTTCACAGTAGAACAAAGGAACTTCTCCTACATCACAGAATTTGAGAACTGAACAATATCCATGTTTTGGAGAATGTGTAAATGGTCGGTAGAGAAGCCAGCTACGACCCGGTCCGTTTTGTTTCATGTTTGTGACCTCATGAAAAACAATACAGCCACATTTCCATAACTCTGTTTACACAGGTGCCTCCGTTATGAGATTTGTATCTAATTATTGTATAAAATGAATGAGTAAAGATGAAACTATTTGTGAAATGATGTGATGTTAAACCTTTAATGTGAGAGAATTGTATTCCCTTTAAAGTTTAACTAAGTCATTGGCCCGTCCCCGTGAGCACAGACATGATCTGGCGTCATAGAACCACCTTTTCAATTGTTACGAATAAAAACCCCTCCTGAGGAAATCCTCTTCAGACCACGCATACCTCGGTGTAAGCTGGAGCATTGGCTACACAGCTGTAAATGGTTCAACTTTGAGACTATCGGTCCCAACAGAATAAGAGCAAATCTTTATGAGAACATTTCTGAATGGTACTCTGAAGTATCCATTCTAACCACGAAAGACTTTGATCTTCAGGGAAACGGAAAGAGAGCGAGAGGGAGACTCGGATGAACTCTCCAGCAGATGGACTGGATTTCAACAGAAAAGATCATGACACATGGGCGTAAATATATATTGATTACAATTATTCCCGAATGAGTTAGCGTTCATGAGCAAAGGATTAGCATTTCAATTAATATAGTTATCAATAGTGATCCCTTTTGTCTTTCCCGCACTTTCTCAGTCCACACCCACTTTCCTTTGTCCAGCAAGCCGTCATATCAGCTTAGCCCATTAGGGAATCTTCCCTAACATTTGTTAGTAACATATCTACTGTTTGTTTGTTTATTCATTTTTGTTAGTTAGTAAATAAATGATTAAGCCAATTTGGTGTATGGATAATTCATAGTAAAAGCTGGGTTCGTGCAGATAACCAACAATTTACAACGTTTGGAATGAGACTGACGTGAGGTAAGGAATAATTCATTAATAGAAGACTAATTTATCAGATATTAAAATATTTGAAAAGTTATATTCTGAAAATTATAACATGGTAATCTGAAGATTTTCCGTGGTGCCCTGACTTCCTAGTTAATTACATTTACATGATTAGTTTAATTCCGTAATAATAATTACAGAGAATTTATTTGATAAAATAAGTCTTCACTTTTAATTATGCCAAAGACACGACATAATGAATAAAGTTATCAATACGACTCAGGTTGTCGAAAGCAGAAATGGCAAAAGAGATATTTGGGGTAGCGGATTTTACTGTTAAATGTTGTTGACATGCTGAACAAACCTAAGGGTGGAGCATTTCAGTATGTTATAGATCAAGTTTAAATGGGTAGGGGTGTTGGAGGGTTTTTTGTGGTAGAAGTTAGTGTGGATTTATTTGGCTGTTATTTTCATGGTAGTACAGAATCGGGCAGATCATGATGGATCGTACATTCCTGCGCAGTAGGTGGCGGCATGCACTTAAGCGATTGTTTGTGGATCTCAATGATATCATAGAGTGAGCGAGTTCATCATAAGCACAGTTCAGGTGCTGGTTGTATTGTTGGGACATCTTTTGCTCTTAGCTTGCGCCACTGCAGGGCAATTAAGCTAATGGCTAGCAACGTCCCATTGTCCACACAAGTAAGTATGTCTACAACAAACAATATGACAACCTACATCAAGTTGTATTTCGGTCACCAGCAATAAAGCTTCTGTTGCTGCTCCAAGTGTACTAACTCCTTGGTATTGGTAAGTAGGCCTATTAGACTACTCAACCCCTTTTAGCCTGTGGTCAGCACACCTTGCAAGGTCATTGGAAAACTATTGAAATAGATTGATGGGATCCTTAAGGGTGTTTCTGTGTTCCCTCTAGCTACAGATTGTAACACCAGATAATGTGATTTAACCCCCCAAAATAGGACCGTTATACTGGTAGTTACAGGTGTGGCTATACAAAACGTCACCAGAGATGTTTCAACTGACCTGATATTGGTGATACTATCTTGTGTAAACGGGAGTCTCATAAAATGTCAGTGTCCGGGCGAGGTTATGGATAACTTCCGGGTCTCCCGTAATCCCATCCAAGGCTGTGGTCGCACCGTGAACCTGGCGCTTGGAGAAAGGGCCCTTTGGCTAAACTTAACAAAGAAAAAGTGGGCCTCCTGGAAGCCCCTGTGACACCCAATGGAAACGCTCTCAGTATAGAAATGCTGGATTTTAGGTGTTCTACACATGAAATTGTCATTCCAAACTTTACCTGCAACTGTACAGTATATTCCATTTTGTTGCGACTCAAGCGATACCTCTCTGTTCTAGCAGCAGGCTACATGGAGAATGTACCACATCTAAAGACCTGCAAAAGCTATACTGAGAGCTTTTCCGTTTCTAAAAGGACATATTTGGGTGTTTTTGGAGCATTTGATCATGTTTTTACAGAGCTCCCTTACTGCACAACAAGGATGAGGAAGTTAATATCTAGTTGGGGAAGTTTCTAAAACACAAGTGAAGTCACACCAAAAAGAATTGTCTGCGCCCTTCTAGAACATGCCATTTACATAAGAAATGTAGATTTGGTTTTAAAAAGCAAAGTTCTTCTTTAACTACCCTTTGCATAAATGGTGATGTAGAAGTTATATACTGTAGTAGTTTTGCAAATTTAAATCCACTGTCAACTCTATTCCTTCATGGTATCCCACTATGAGCTGTGAGCCGATACCTGTGGTACTAGCTGTGCCAGCCTGGTGGACTCCTTCACCTGCTCTGCTTTGAGGGCTGCCAGTGCAACGTGGGCTTCGTCTCTGATGGCGACAAATGTGTCTCCATGGATACGTGCGGATGCATCTACGAAGGCCACTATCTGATGGTGAGGCTCTACCTTTTATTCAACACCGTTATTAATGCTAGGTCACCCTACATAATGTTTTATTGTATTCTACATTACTAGCACTGAAGTACCAGGATTCACTTAAATTGCCAATTCAACCAGTATACCTGAGAATCTACACTTAAGTTTCCCATACCACAGTAGATGGATGATCCCTTGGTTCAGCAAATATGCTCTATATTTTCAGGTTGGCCAAGTGGTGTTAACAAAAGTCTGTGACTCGAAGTGTGTTTGCCCCGCCTCTCAGGCGGTGTGGTGTGAGAAGCTGATCTGTGCCAGAGGAGAGTTCAGTGGGCTGAAGGACTGTCAGAGGATGCCAATGCAAGCAGGGGCACTGCATGGTCCACCCTGGTATCCACTTCACCTCCTTCAATGGCATGAGGCGGCCGTGGGCATAGGGGCGTTCGAGGTGGCCTCTGTGTGACCAGACCTTTGGCCAGTGGTTCAGGGTGGTGGTTTACGCACACGTCTATAGTAAGGGAGCCTATCCCAATGTGGCTACAGTCTAAGTGTTCTCCATGGATGTCACTATCAACAGCCAGCACAACACCTGGGTGAGTAAGGCTGAGGAACGAGTGATGAGGGAGTAGATGAGACATATTACACAGAGCACATTTACTGTAGCAGCTGTTAGGGCAAAGAAATGGACATATGACCATCCACAAAATATATTTTTGATAACACCATTCTGTAATGGACATGACTGTCTTTGTCCTCTTCCTGTATCGCCCAGATCAACGGCCAGACTGTGTCCATCCCCAGCACTCTAGACAATCAGCGTCGCCGACAGGACAGTGGTCATCGAGAGGGTGTCCCCTACTCCATCTCCCAGGAGCTCTTGGTTACTATTGACAACCACCTGGCGGGTGTTCGGCGCTGCGGCAACTACAACGGTATTGTCAAGGAAGACATAACAGCCAACAGGCAATCCTCCACAGATGTGACTGTGATCGTTGGGGACTTCTCTAGCTGGCGAGTGGTTGACCTGTAGAGTATGATGTAACTCTTCTTATAGAGCAGTAGTACAACGAGGGAATGTACATAGAACATCACTACAGTATTCCTTCAGTGTCCAATCATAATATTTCCTTTAATCCTATGCCTAGTAGAAGTGTTTTCTCTTTCTCTACAATACTGTAAACTACTTGCAGAGACTCTACCTATCCTCATTCCCTCTTTAAATTATGTATCTTGAACTCCATTTTAAGTGCAAATGTTATTTAACCGCTGCAGTAAGAGCACAGATCAGGCAGCCATGGGTATGCAGCGATGCTAGGACTATTCAACCACTTTTTCTCTTAAAGAACAAGTACCAAACAAGGAGCCTGACAAGTCCTTTTAAGGGAAGGAAAGTGTGGTTTTAAATTGCATTTGAACCATTTTAATTAAGAAATGTCAGAATCCCCTGCGGTAATTACTGATTAAAAAACAGGTGAGACTTTTGGCATTTCATTAGGTTCCCCATTAGCTGTTGCAAAAGCAGCAACTTCTCTTCCTGGGATCCACACAAAACATGACCAATGACATAATACAGAACATCAATAGACAGAACCAGATCAACAACAAAAAAGGCACACGTAGCCTCATATACATACACACAAACTATCTAGGTCAAATAGGGGAGAGGCGTTGTGCTCTGAGGTGTTACGTTTTTTTGAAACCAGGTCAAATCAAAATCAAATCAAACTTATTTATATAGCCCTTCGTACATCAGCTGATATCTCAAAGTGCTGTACAGAAACCCAGCCTAAAACCCCAAACAGCAAGCAATGCAGGTGTAGAAGCACGGTGGCTAGGAAAAACTCCCTAGAAAGGCCAAAACCTAGGAAGAAACCTAGAGAGGAACCAGGCTATGAGGGGTGGCCAGTCCTCTTCTGGCTGTGCCGGGTGGAGATTATAACAGAACATGGCCAAGATGTTCAAATGTTCATAAATGACCAGCATGGTCAAATAATAATAATCACAGTAGTTGTCGAGGGTGCAGCAAGTCAGCACCTCAGGAGTAAATGTCAGTTGGCTTTTTTAGCAGGTCCGGTGAACAGGTCAGGGTTCCATAGCCGCAGGCAGAACAGTTGAAACTGGAGCAGCAGCAAGGCCAAGTGGAGTGGGGACAGCAAGGAGTCATCATGCCAGGTAGTCCTGACGCATGGTCCTAGGGCTCAGGTCCTCCGAGAGAGAGAAGGAGAGAATTAGAGAGAGCATACTTAAATTCACACAGGACACCGGATAAGACAGGAGAAGTACTCCAGATATAACCAACTGACCCTAGCCCCCCGACACATTAACTACTGCAGCATAAATACTGGAGGCTGAGACAGGAGGGGTCAGGAGACACTGTGGTCCCATCCGATGATACCCCCGGACAGGGCCAAACAGGAAGGATATAACCCCACCCACTTTGCCAAAGCACAGCCCCCACACCACTAGAGGAAATCTTCAACCACCAACTTACCATCCTGAGACAAGGCCGAGTATAGCCCACAAAGATCTCCGCCACGGCACAAACCAAGGGGGGGGGGGGGTGCCAACCCAGACAGGAAGATCACGTCAGTGACTCAACCCACTCAATTGACGCACCCCTCCTAGGGACGGCATGAAAAAGCACCAGTAAGCCAGTGACTCAGCCCCTGTAATAGGGTTAGAGGCAGAGAATCCCAGTGGAGAGAGGGGAACCGGCCAGGCAGAGACAGCAAGGGCGGTTCGTTGCTCCAGAGCCTTTCCGTTCACCTTCACACTCCTGGGCCAGACTACACTCAATCATATGACCTACTGAAGAGATGAGTCTTCAGTAAAGACTTAAAGTTTGAGACCGAGTCTGCGTCTCTCACATGGGTAGGCAGACCATTCCATAAAAATGGAGATCTATAGGAGAAAGCCCTGCCTCCAGCTGTTTGCTTAGAAATTCTAGGGACAATTAGGAGGCCTGCGTCTTGTGACCGTAGCGTAGGTGTAGGTATGTACGGCAGGACCAACTCGGAAAGATGGGTAGGAGCAAGCCCATGTAACGCTTTGTAGGTTAACAGTAAAACCTTGAAATCAGCCCTTGCCTTAACAGGAAGCCAGTGTAGGGAAGCTAGCACTGGAGTAATATGATACATTTTTTTGGTTCTAGTCAGGATTCTAGCAGCCGTATTTAGCACTAACTGAAGTTTATTTAGTGCTTTATCCGGGTAGCCGGAAAGTAGAGCATTGCAGTTTGCTGTTCATTTGAGCAATATGAGATGGAACGGAGTTCCATGCAATAAGGGCACAATATAATACTGTACGTTTTCCTGAATTTGTTCTGGATTTGGACTATGAAAAGACCCCTGGTGGCATGTCTGGTGTGATAAGTGTGTGTGTCAGTTGACTATGCAAACAATTAGGGATTTAACACATTGTTTCTTATGAAAAGAAGTGATAGTCTCTTCTCAGCTCTTAGCCAAGAGAGACTGGCATGCATGGCACCCTTACAAGGAAGAGCAAGATGTGCTGCTCTGTTGTGGGCCAGCTGCAGCTTAACTAGATCTTTCCATGCAGCAATCAATAATCAATCAAGACAGGACAATAATCAAGATACGACAAAACTAGAGCCTGCAGGACTTGCCTTTGGAATGTCATGTCAAAAAAGCAGAGCATCTCTTTATTATGGACAGACCTCTCCCCATCTTTACAACCATTGAGTCTATACGTTTTGACCATGACAGTTTGCAATCTAAGGTAACGCCAAGTAATTTAGTCTCCTCAACTTGTTCAACAGCCACACCATTCATTACCAGATCCAGCGGAGGTCTAGAACTCAGGGAATGATTTGTACCAAATACAATGCTCTTACTTTTAGATATGTTCAGGACCAGTTTATTAGTGGCCACCCATTCCAAAACAGACTGCAACTCTTTGTTAAGGGTTTCAGTGACTTCATTAGCTGTGGTTGCTGATGCGTATATGGTTGAATCATTAGCATACATGGACACATGCTTTGTTTTATGCCAGTGGCAGGTCATTGGTAAAATTATAAAAGAGTAGAGGGCCTAGAGAGCTGCCATGCGGTACACCACACTTTACATGTTTGACAATAGACAAGCTTCCATTAAAGAAAACACTTGAGTTCTATTAGATTGCCATTATGTGGATTCAGAGCTGAGGTTGAAAAGCCATAGCACACATATTTTTTTCAACAACAGGTTATGGTAAATAATATCAAAGGCTGCACTGATTTAACAGTACAGCTCCCACAATCTTCTTATCAATTTCTTTCAACTAATTTTCAGTCATGTGTCAGTGCAGTACATGTTGAATGCAGTTCTCTAGAAGCATGTTGAAAGTCTGTTGTTAATTTGTTTACAAAGAAATAGCATTGTATTTGGTCGAACACAATTCTTTCCAAGAGTTTGCTAAGAGCCGGCAGCAAGCTTTTAGGTCTGTTGATAGAACCAGTAAAGGCCGCTTTACTACTCTTGGGTAGTGGAATTACTTGGACAAATGCGTTCCTCTAGGCTCAGATTAAAGATATGACAGATAGGAGTGGCTATAGTCCGCTACCATCCTCCGTAACTTTCCATCTAAGATTGAGAGATTGAACATGTCCGTAAACACTCCAGCCAGCTGGTCTGCGCATGCTCTGAGGACGCGGCTAGGGACACCATCTGGGCCGACAGCCTTGCGAGTGTTAACACGCTTACTCACATCAGCCACAGAGAAGGAGAGCCCGCAGGCTGCATTTATGGCACTACCCTTTGTAGTCTGTGATTGTCTGTGGACACTGTCACATATGTCTTGCATCTGAGCCGTTGAATTGCGACTCCACTTTCTCTGTACTTACGTTTTGCCTGTTTGATTGCTTTGAGGCGGGAATAACTACACTGTTCATTTTCGGCCATATTCCCAGTCACCTTGTCATGGTTAAATGTGATGGTTCGTGCTTTCAGTTTTGCGCGGATGCTGACATCTATCTGCGGTTTCTGATTAGGGCAGGTTTTAATAGTCACAGTGGGTACAACATCTCCTATACATTTCCTGATAAACTCAGTCACCATATCCGTATATTAGTCAATGTGGTTCTCGGCGGCTGCCTGGAACATATCCCAGTCCGCGTGATCAAAACAATCTTGAAGCATGGATTACGATTGGTCAGACCAGCGTTAAATAGTCTTTAGCACGGGTACTTCCTGTTTGAGTTTCTGCTAATAGGAAGGGAGGAGCAAAATAGAGTTGCTCAGATTTGCCGAAGAGAGGGCCTTGTAGGCGTCCCGGAAGTTGGAGTAGCAGTGGTCAAGTGTTTTAGCAGAGCGAGTACTACAGTCAATGTGTTGATAAAACTTCTGTAACGTTTTCCTCATTTGCTTTGTTAAAATCCCCAACTACAATAAATGTTGCCTCAGGATATGTGGTTTCCAGTTTGCATGAGGGCTGTTGTGGTATCGGCTTGAGGGGGAATATACACGGCTGTGACTATAACCGAAGATAATGAACTTTTGAGGTAATGCGGTTGGCATTTGATTGTGAGGTATTCTAGGTCAGGTGATTAAAAGGACGTTAGTTCCTGTATGTTATCACAATCACACCATGAGTAGTTAATCATGAAACATACACCCCGCCCTTATTCCCGGAGAGATATTTATTCCTGTCTGTGCAATGAACTGAGAAACCAACTGGCTGAACGGACTCAGGCAGTATATCCCGAGAGAGCCATGTTTCCGTGGAACAGAGTATGTTACAATCCCTTAGGTTTCTCTGGAAGGAAATCCTTGCCCTGAGCTCGTCAACTTTATTATCCAGAGACTGAACATTTGCAAGTAATATACTTGGAAGTGGTGGGTTGTGTGCACGCGTCCTGAGTGCCTCTTTCCGCCGCCGGAGTTTTGTAACCGCCTCTGGGATCGGTTCAATTGCCCTGGGGTATACGAACAAAGTTCGGGAAAATTGCATTATTGGTCGTAATGCCGGAGGAGTTACCGCCGTTCTGATATCCAAAAGTTCTTCCCGGCTGTATGTAATAACACAAATACATTGCTGGGATAATAATGGTAGAAATAACAAATAAAAAACTAAATCCTGAAAAGTTTTCTAAGAGCTCGAAGCACGACAGCCTTATCCGTCGGCACTTATTTGCCATGGGACAGGAATTCTAGGCGCAACCATCGTCACACCTTACCTGGGATTGCCACTTCCCGACGGTGTTAATGTCTTTTGTCAGCTTGCCAAGTCTCAACTGTCAATGACTGGAGGAAGTTGTTGCCATGGTTACCATTGAAATTGCCACAGAGGTAGCTGGTCTTGCCACGGTAGTTTCCAGGCACGGTGACTGTAACGTGGTAGACAAGGGCGTAGGTGACGTGCAGGTTGAAGTCTGTATTGATGGCATAGTGGAAGCCCCCTGGAAGAACTTCACAGCCCGCCACCCAGGGGCAGGTGGTTGAACACTCCATTCACCTAGGGCAGAGGATAGACAGTTTAACATGGACAACTGGTGAACATGGTCAAACTTTGTTAAAACAGTGCTAAAGAATAGAATGCTCTATTACGATTTGCTCCGGTGATCACAGAAAATGGCTTATGTGAAGACTATTAATTAAAAGTAAAACATGCCTTCTCCTGCTTCCCAGGGCTCCCATAATGTTCTTCCTGAGGACCAGTTATTTATACTTCTCCATCCTGGGTGCACTTGCACTCCTCGTCACACTTCCTGTTGGTGTAGAAAATCTGGTCTGTGTTGTAGTAGCAGTTGCCATGGACACGGGGACGCAGTGGTAGCTGCTGAGGATCTGTCCCTCGTTACAGGAGCAGCCCTTCTTACACTGGGCCAGGCAGCCTGAGGGAGGGGACAGGCTCTAGCAAGTGTCAGGAAAGCCAGAACCACACGCATAGTGGCTGTGGGCTGGACACTTCACCGCTGGAGACACAGGAAGGAGTTCACTAACAAAAAAAAACATCTTACATGTAAGCAATTTAATGGTTGTAAAAATGTCTCAGCACTTTCCACAGAAACCTTATTTCACCAGTGTGTCAACCGCTTCCAACACTCACAGCAGAAATCAGATATTTTATAATGTAACAGTGTGTGGACTACTCACCACAGAACTGGGCAGTCCTCCAGCTGTACACCTTAACCCTGGCTACCTGACAGACTGATGCATAGGCTGTGATGGCCTGACAGAGCCCACCCTTATACAGACACACGTCAGACACGCGTCATACACACTGTCCTCAAAGTATCCCACCAGGTCCACTGCGGTTAGGTGGTCCCGGAAAGACCCCTTGGGGTCCCTCAGGAACCCACAGAACTCCCCCGTCTCAAACCCTCTTCTGGTTGACTTCACAGTTTGGACAGGCCATCTTACAGCCATGGACACAGCTAGGGATCTGCTCCAACCGCCAACTGGCCCCAAAGTCCTCTGAATGGGCATGGGTGGCCTCGTTCCTGGGTACGAGGTCATTTTGGCACTGGTATCGTAGTTGCCACAGACAGCGCCCTGGTAGGTGGAGGGCAGGGTGACAAACATTGCACTGTTCCAGTCGAAGGAGATGTTAAGGCCAAAGCTGCTGGTGACCACAGAGTACCAGCCACTCCTGTAGACAGACACATGACTGCTGTTCAGGTACATAGGCAGATTGACCAACTCATTGTCCACCTGGAAGAACAAGGAATATAAATATTGAGGTGAGTACTGGAATATTAAATGGGGGAAGAATCTGAGTGAGGGGCATGTAAAGGATGAGCATCTAAATTGAGATTTGCTTGTGTTCAGAGTGACATTTGAGCTGCTATTCAGTGTTAATTATTATACTCCATGTGCTCTAAAAACCAGAGTGTAATTGAAAACCCCTCTGGCGCTGGCAGAGCCTGGGAAGTATTCACCCACTTAGCCCAATGCACTAACTTTGACCAAGTGAACCGAACCTGCTTCATGAGGCAGGCTCAATAATCAACTACATTAATTTAAAGGGGGACATTTTTTATTATTATACAGAAATTATTAAAAGGTCATGAACTAGGCATCAGAGATGGTTAACCCTGTGAGACCCATGGATGCAAAAATTGAACTATTCCTGAATTTGCATCCTGGACTGGTCCTAAACTAAAAATATATGCCAAACACTACCTAGTGAATCTCCTTAGACCCAGATGTATCGCTTAGTAGTAGTTGTTGTGTTTCAGTATGATTATTGTGGCATCACAAATGGTTACGATACTTAATTTGCCTTATAATTTGAGTAGTCATTAATTTTAAGCAAATTGGCACTAAAAATAATAGGTGAGTTTAATAGAATGCAAAATAATAATTACTGTAATTTCATATTCTCATGGAGGAATTATTTGTCAACATTCCATATTCATAATAACTAATTGTCACATAATTCAGATAATTAGTCAACAATTAATTAAACCCTTTTACCACAGACGAATAGAGCCACAAATCCATCCAGTAGTTTGGTCCCCATGGCTGAAACCAAAGAAATGCAGTCGATCCAATCCTCATTAAATATTATTTGCACCACGTCACTCACTTATTTCTTAAATTAAGAAACGTATTATAATGAGATTTTTTTTGAAATATTGTCAAAAGATCTTACCTGCGAGGGGACTTTGGCATGAGGAAATCAAAAGGATGCCGTCCTTAAATACTAAAATATGATCCCAAGCTAATTACTAATCAGAGCCCTTACAAGCTTAGAGGTGAGCATTTGATCCACTAATCAAATTAATACATTCTCTCTGCCTCAAAATAAGGGCGTGTCAGTCGACTTTATGCCATTGGGATCCTGTATTGACATAGGCCCGACATCCACAAATTAGATTATATGGAATGTAAAATCAGCTCCAACCTGTGAGTAATTCGCATAGATACTGTTGTTGGTCAATTTCTTCAACAGATGATCAGGTCTATAATTATCAAACATATATTAGTAATGGAAATGAAACAGACTCTTTAAGTATTAAAATTATCCTTTAGTAATACAATTGTAGGCAGAAGTTGGTACAGAGTACAGCATATGATATCTCTCCCCAGGTTCTGCAAAATGTCTAAGACATCCTGTAACTCATATAGCCTCCCCAGTCCTCCTTGCGTGTGTTTCCCTGGCAACAACATTTTAATAAATCTAACCTCCCCCTGACAGCAGCAACCATATTGTCAACAATTAAAAGCTCAGAAGTGGGTTTGACCGAAACTTGACCTTTCATCACAAATATAGGGTCATAAGGTGAACGAGTCCAAGCATCTTCTGACAGGTGGCTGTTTCCATCAGGCCTGCGGAAGCCTTGTGTTCTTAGAAAACCAGTCGTATTCTCAGAACCGGTTGGTGGGGCCCAGACAGGAGGAGTCTGAGCGTAGGCGGTTTTCGCCTTCTGATAGTGTCTGAAGGGCACAACACTCAAAACAGGTGTAAAGACACACACAGAGGTCTCCTGAAGAGGAGACCTTAGTTTATCATAACACAATTTACTAACCCTTTAAAAGGTATGAGGCCTTGGTTTAACCCCTTCACTGTATATGGAATTTCCCCTCATGGAGTGAAACTTGACATGCGTACACCATTTCAAATGAATTCATTAACACTAAGTGAAGAACATATGTTATTGTCACTGTGGATCACTATTTGGGTCGCAGTTCGTTCGGGGAAAATATAAATTCTGTAAACGTTATTAAAGTGTGCAATGTCTATGTACATAGGGCAGCAGCCTTCAATGTGCAAGGTTGAATAACCGGGTGGTAGCCGGCTAGTAACAGTGACTAACTTCAGGGCAGAGTACTGGGTGGAGGCTGGCTAGTGATGGCTATTTAGCAGTCTGATGGCCTTCAGATAGAAGCTGTTTTTAGTCTCTCAGTCCCAGCTTTGATACACCTGTACTGACCTCTCCTTCTGGATGATAGCGGGGTGAACAGGCAGTGGCTCGGGTGCGGAGGTCCTTGATGATCTTTTTGGACTTCCTATGACATTGGGTGCTGTAGATGTCCTGGAGGGCAGGCAGTGTGCCCCCGGTGATGTGTTGGGCAGAGCGCACCACCCTTTGGAGAGCCCTGTTGCGGACGGTGCCGTTGCTGCACCAGAAGGTGATACAGCCCAACGTGATGCTCTCAATGGTGCATCTGTAAAAGTTTGTGAAGGTCTTAACAACTGGATGAAACTACCAACCTGTTGCTTTGGCCCAATTAAAAATAACATCTAAATGATTAGCGCCACTAACAACGTTTACAAAAACTAGCGGCCAAGATGGATGCTTGCTAAGCATTCTGCATATTTATGTAAAAAGACCATTAGATTTACTATCGGCTGTTAAGCAAGGTTGACACATTGGTTACACTTGCTCCAGGTGAGTCAGAGCTGATTCAATGCCCCATGATTTTCACGAGTACACCTCCAGCTACAATTACAACTTTCAACATTTGTGGAACACCACAAATGAGGAGCAATCCTGTGGTTCAGAGATTATCAATACAATGAACCTGGGAATCTCCAACACTGACTATTCATGAAAGTAAACCTCATGTTGTGTAGGTGTTGAGCTGAAACTAAGTCTTCTGAAGGCGTTTTAAATCGATTTTGAATGGATGTGTGAAGGAAGGAGTATGAATTAGACTGGGAAAGTCCCAGTTGTGGTCTCCAAATACTGCGCCTCTATTGATCCCATATCCATGACTGAAGGCCTGGTATGAGGGGCAAAGGGAACAGTAACCTAGTTGATAGCAGCTGTGATTTTAGGCTTTCTACACAACCCTGATAACAGCAGGGCTGTTCAACGTCAGTCCTGGAGAGCTGAAACATTTTTGTTTTTCATCTTCTAATAAGGAACTAATTCAGACCTGAGACACCAGGTGAGGGCAATGAACTACCAGGTAGAAACAAAAAACAAGTGTTTTGGCCCTCCAGGACTGGAATTGAGAAGTCCCGGTGTAAAGGGTGGCAGTAGCCGACACCTTGAGCAATCCAGGTAGGCAGAGTGTCTGGGGCAAGCAATTATTGTCGTCTTCCAGCTGTGGGCCAACTCCAGCGTGTTCTGAGCACGCTCGCCGTCCGGCAGCAGGGAGTCGTCCTGTCTGTTGCCGTTGCCACAGAGACCGGACACAGCAGAGTAGTAGGTGCGGGGAAGGATGACCATGGTGGTGCCAGTCTTGTACAGAATCAGCTGCAGGCCAAACTCAATCTGGATGACGATGGACGAGGGGGAGAGAGGTCACCACAAGGCCTTTCTGGAAGGAGTATGGTAAGGGATTGTGCAGGCCATTAACCTGAGGTGGAAAAAGTTAAACTGCTGTTGCAGCTGGCAGCAGAGATGCTGACGGTAAAGGGGATCAACCCTGTCTGATTGGAGCTCGACTGAGCCAGCATGTATGAACAGCTATCCCTGAAGTAAAACTCTTGCCTGTCAAAACGAATGAAATGTTGCCACCCATCAAGGTACAGTTGAGGGGTCGTGAGAGTTGGCAGGCTCGCCTGCCCTCCAGCTGCTTACAGATGTAAGCATGTGGGGCACTGGGCAGGGGTGCAGAGGATCTCCCCGGTAGCTGGGTCACAGAGGCAGAGCTGTCCGCAGTCTTCTGGGGTCCAGAAGGTGGTGTTGAGTCTGTGGTAGTTTTCTCTGGCATCAGTACAGCCACACTGCTCTGGATGAAGCCGGCATTACAAAAGCAGCCCTGCACACAGATCTGGATGTACATTTTGGAGTTGGACTCACAGGTGTGTGTGTGGATAGGCTGACCCACAGTCATCACAGTAGCTGATCACTGGGGAGAGAAATCAATTTGAGATGTTTTATTCCGGAAATATTATATGTTATATGTACTCCAACAAGGGAAGTGAATGTAGCACAGGGTTGTCCCTATTTCCAATCCCCTCCATGTTAACTCAGCCTAACAGTCCATATTGCTGACTACAGTAGATGACTATAGATGACTATGCTGGTGCAGGGACAAGAGCAGTAAAATTACCTACTGTACCTGTGCTGTGGCAGCCGAGGACTTAATTTGAGACAGTGCAGACATGCTGGTCAGGGCAAGCAAATGGTTCACAGACCAGGGAAGCCCCACAGGTGCAGATCATAGTGCACTCCTGGAGAGGCCTGCTCTCTGAGGCCAAGGATAAAGACACAGGTTTGAATAAACAAACTATACACAGTAATTAAACATTACCAGTTCAACCATAGCATAGACTTATGACTTTGATATGCATGATGTGCTGTTTGGGTGAGTTTTTAAAGGGAAGTATATTGAGATTGACATTTCAATATTTGCTTTTATTTGATGAATAATCAGCTCTGCTTACTCCATCAATAGGCTTTTCTATAAACATACCTAAAACCTCCTCCCGTCCTGACAGCAGCCACACTGCCCTGCTGGTACGCAGGACTGACCATTGGTCACATTGGCACCCCTCCTCACAGCCATCTGGGCACGGCACAGACCCCGCCGCTCCAGGGCACAGAGAGGAACAAGCGTTGGCACACAGGCTGAACTGGGGGCAATGAGCTGAGGAATAGAATAGTAATGATTAATACATGCATTTGTAAATAGGCCCACATTAATGTTAAACAGATCTCCAGTGAAGACCTAGATGACTAATTAGACATTTATGGCATCTTGTTTGGCTTCATTCATGAGAATATATATTTAGCTTAAGTTTCCGTATTATAATTATTAAAGGGTAATCAGCAGAGTTTTATAGATTGAATGCATTGTGAGGGACACATTTGAGCAATATGATGCCATTTTCTGTCAGAGGGGAAACTTACCACAGCCACCTTGACCCCTGCCTCCTGACACTCCACATTATATGCCTGCAGCTGCTCACACAGCAGCTGCTGGGTCTGGTTCCCTGCCACACACAGGTCAGCCATGCAGTGGGAGTAGTTGGTCTGTGGCTGGACTACAGAGTGACAGGAGGAGAAGGGGCCGCCAGGCAGTGTGAGTAGGCCACAGTAGAGCTCACAGCCATGCAGGGGCACTGACAGAGGGGGAAGTTAGCCCCAAACCCATCACTGCAGGGGGACACAGGCCTGCACATGACCCATCTCAACAGGTGACACAAAACCCATCGGGGTCAGAGGTCAGGGTTCCCCTGGGCACCTGTAGGTCATCCATGGGGTCATTGTTGTAGTTCCCACACAGGCTACAGGCCATGCTCTAGTAGGATGAGTCAGAGATATTTACCAGGAGCAGGTTGTGTAGACTGGAGATGACCTGGACTGACCCAAGTGCCTGGATGGTTACCAGATGACCATTCTGATGCAGACTCACATCACTGTGGGAGAAGGGCAGGTTCTCAAGGACTCCATTGACCTGGGGGGAAAGGGAAAGTTGAGATCACTATTGATTACATATTGTACAGTAAGTCCTAACTATGTAAAGTTAATTTGTAAAATAATACAATAAAAAAAGGCAGTATCTGCATCAAACTACATAAAATATTAATGCTGATGGTGAAACCCATCCTTTACCTGAACCTCTCCAAGATGGCCAGAGAACCATCTTCATCCTATTGATGACCATGTGTATTTCCCGGGATGCATTCTCACTGCCATGACGCACAGCCACCATAAACTCCTCCACAGTTTTAGAGTGCAGCTGGCAGGTATGGAGCAGGATGTAGTCACATCCCATGGAACTCAAACGCCTGCCCGTCAAACGTGTTGTAGTGGGATCTGCCATCCACTAGACAGTGTGCCACACTGGGCCTTGGGTAGCTGCCATGTACTCCCTTCTGAACCCCACACTCCTCCCCCTCCCAATGGGAGATTTTATGGCAAGACGTGTCCACCTGCACGGCACACATCTCTTCTCACAGGACAACACCAGGTACTCTTCATGGTGGAAGTAGCCGCAGTTGTCAGGCTGGACACAGAGGGAGCCACTGAGCACCAGGCCTGGTTCACAGAAGCAGTTCTCCCAGTGGTCTGCAGGCAGCGCCACAGTTTTGTTGAGCCAACCTTCGCAGATGAGAGTAGGACCAGAGCAGTGTTAGGTGTAGCTTGTGCCTTTTGGACAGGCTCTGTCTGTGAAGGGAGAATGGCATTGTTTAGTTGTTATACAGTGAATAGGCAAGAGTGATTTTGGCTCCACTGGGTAAATCAATGATGTGTTACTGCCATCTAGTGGTAAAGAGGCAGCAGAGGCACTGCCTGAATAATAGTAACCGTTTTCTAAACAAGCACCTGCTATTAATTTTCAGCCTTATAAAACCTATCAACATCTTAGCTGGAGAATAAACTGCATATAAAAAATCCATGGTGCAAAACTACAAGGCAAGTATCTGAGTGTGAATGCTAATAATACCACTGCTCTGGCATTTCCCTACGGTGTGTGTCCCAACGATGTGTGATCAATATCAACTAACCAAACACAATGAAATGTTAATACCACACTTTCAGAAGAATCTACAAGCCGTCCAAATTTCATTTAGTACACAGCAATGCTTAACGCCAAACAGCGCAGTGTTGCAATTCCAGAGAATGTTAATTCGTTTTTGCTTGTGGAACAAGCTGATAGAGGTGCATAATTACAGCATAAGTTGGGGCTCCTCTGGGCTTGAACCTCAGCACTGTCCATCTTACAGGCTTCAGCCTATTCAGCCAGCCACCAACATAGAGCAAGCTGTTGGTCTTTGTGATGACACGCAGGTCACCAATACAGAGGTTGAAGAATCCAGCTGGGTCCACTTTGACGTGACAGTCTCGGAAAGTTACGTTGACCTACAAAATCTTCCCACATACCCCTGAGCTGGAGAAGAGGGTCAGCTGCTCTGAGGAACATTTCGGACAGTTTCCAAAGCCGGGGTCCACACACCATGGGTAGTCTCCACTCTTCCACAACTTCAAGAACTCTGTTGAAACCCTCCCTGTCAGCTCATCAGCAGGGTCAGAGTTCTAGTTGCCACACAGGCCACAGGTGGTGTTGGAGTATTTTCCAGAGAGGATGATGGCAATATTTGCCTTTACTCTCAAGCTGATGGAGAAGCCCCAGTCTGTGTGGATGTAGATGATCAGACCAACAGCATGAACCACTGTGGAGGGACTGAAGAGGAGGGGCATGTTCTTCTGGACTCCATTCACCTGTAGGGGGAGGAAACCCTGCCCTCAAATGTTTCAGAATGATGACCATTCACAGATTAGGGCTGGAATTTCTGCCTGAAGTGTCAAATCGAATATACCCCTTTTTATATTTAAACATACAATGACTGAAAAACTGCTTGTTCAAAGATGCCCCAAATAAATCAGCCTCTTGTTACTGTGCCTTGAATAGATGTAGGCTATACTGGCAATGTTTAATTATTATTAAACATTATTATTATTCACTATTGTGAAAACCTACCTGTACAGTTTCAATGTTTTTATGGTAATCTCCACGATGGTGCCATTCACCTTGACCAGTAAATTCGTAGGAGAGTCTTGATGCTTGTCAGTCTGGACATGCACTTCAATTGACATCAAAACTATGAAAAAACACATGGCATCATGTAGTAACCAAAGAAGTGCTAAACAAATCAAAATCTATTTTAGATTATTCAAAGTAGCCACCCTTTGCCTTGATGACAGCTTTGCACACTCCTGGCATTCTCCCAACCAGCTTCACCTGGAATGCTTTTCCAACAGTCTTGAAGGAGTTCCCACGTATGCTGAGCACTTGTTGGCTGCTTTTCCTTCGCTCTGCGGTCCAACTCATCCCAAACCATCTCAATTGGGTTGAGATCAGGTGATTGTGGAGGCCAGGTCATCTGATGCAGCACTCCATCACTCTCCTTCTTGGTCAAATAGCCGTTACACAGCCTGGAGGTGTGTTTTGGGTCATTGTCCTGTTAAAAAACAAATGACAATCCCACTAAGCGCAAACCAGATGGGATGGTGTATCACTGTAGAATGCTGTGGTAGCCATACTGGCTAAGTGTGCCTTGAATTTTTTATAAATCACAGACAGTGTCACCAGCAAAACACCATCACACCTCCTCCTCCATGCTTCACGGTGGAAACCACACATGCAGAGATCATCCGTTCACCTACTCTGCATCTCACAAGGACACGGGGGTTGAAACCAAAAATCTCAAAATTGGACTCATCAGACCAAAGGACAGATTTCCACTGATCTAATGTCCATTGGTTGTGTTTCTTGGCCCAAGCAAGTATCTTATTCTTATTGGTGTCCTTTAGTAGTGGTTTCTTTGCAGCAATTCGACCATGAAGGCCTGATTCACGCAGTCTCCTCTGAACAGTTGATGATGAGATGTGTCTGTTACTTGAACTCTGAAGCATTTATTTGGGCTGCAATTTCTGAGGCTGGTAACACTAATGAACTTATCCTCTGCAGCAGAGGTAACTCTTGGTCTTCCTTTCCTGTGGCGGTCATCATGTGAGCCAGTTTCATCATACTGAAGCACTTGATGGTTTTTTTCTAATTTTTCTGTATGTATGTATGTATGTATGTATGTATGTATGTATGTATGTGTGTGTGTGTGTGTGTGTGTGTGTGTGTGTGTGTGTGTGTGTGTGTGTGTGTGTATATATATATGTATATGTATATGTATATGTATATATATATATATATATATATATATATATATATATATATATATATATATATATATATATATATATACAGTGCATTTGCAAAGTATTCAGACACCTTGACTTTATCCACATTGTTACGCTACAGCCTTATTCTAAAATTGATTCAATTGTTGTTGGTTTTTCATCAATCTACACACAATACCCAATAACGACAAAGCAAAAACTGATTTTTAGATTTGTTTGCAAATGTAAAAAGAAATCTGGTTTATATAAGTGTTCCGACCTTTTACTCAGTACTTAGCGATTACAGCCTCAAGTCTTCTTGTTTGACACTACAAGCTTTGCATGCCTGTATTTTGGGAGTTTCTCTCATTCTTCTCTGCAGATCCTCTCATGCTCTGTCAGGTTAGATGGGGAGCGTCACTGCACAGCTATTTTCAGGTCTCTCCAGAGATGTTCGATCAGGTTCAAGTCCGGGCTCTGGCTGGGCCACTCAAGGACATTCAGACACTTGTCCCGAAGCCACTCCTGCGTTGTCTTGGCTGTGTGCTTAGGATCATTGTCTTGTTGGAAGGTGAACCGTTGCCCCAGTCTGAGGTCCTGAGCGCTCTGCAGCAGGTTTTCATCAAGGATCTCTCTGTACTTTGCTCCGTTCATCTTTCCCTCGATCCTGACTAGTCTCCCAGTCCCTGCCGCTGAAAAACATCCCCACAACATGATGCTGCCACCACCATGCTTCACCGTAGGGATGGTGCCAGGTTTCCTCCAGATGTGATGCTAGTTGAATCTTGGTTTCATCAGACCAGAGAATCTTGTTTCTCATAGTCTGAGAGTCCTTTTGGTGCCTTTTGGCAAACTCCAAGCGTGCTGTCATGTGGCTTCCGTCTGGCCACTCTACCATAAAGGCCTGATTTGGTGGAGTGCTGCAGAGATGGTTGTCCTTTTGGAAGGTTCTCCCATCTCCACAGATGAACTCTGGAGCTCTTTCAGAGTGACCATCGGGTTCTTGGTCACCTCCCTGACAAAGGCACTTCTCCCCCTATTGCTCAGTTTGGCCGGGCGGCCAGCTCTAGGAAGAGTTTTGGTGGTTCCAAACTTCTTCCATTTAAGAATGATGGAGGCCACTGTGTTCTTGGGGACCTTCAATGCTGGAGACATTTTTTGATACCCTTCCCCAGATCTGTGCCTTGACACAATCCTGTCAATTCTTTCAACCTCATGGCTTGGTTTTTGCTCTGACATGCACTGTCAGCTGTGGGACCTTATACAGACAAGTCTGTGCCTTTCTAAATCATGTCCAAGCAATTGAATTTACCACACGTGGGCTCCAATCAAGTTGTAGAAACATCTCAAGGATGATCAATGGAAACAGGATGCACCTGAGCTCAATTTCGAGTCTCATAACAAGGGGTCTGAATACTTATGTAAACAAGTTATTTCTGTTTTTCATTTTTAAGAAATGTGCAAACATTTCTAAAAACCTGTTTTTGCTTTGTCATTATAGGTCTTGAACTATATATATAGATTGATGAAAAAAAATATTTAATACATTTCAGAACAAGAATGTAACATAAGAAAAGTTGGAAAAAGGGAAGGTGTATGAATACTTACCTAATGCACTACATACATGCATACATTTAAAAAATTCGTTTTTGCATGGTCCCTCAAATCCTCAAGGTTTTACAGCATTTAGAGCATCTTGACTGTCTGCATCGCTGCTTGGTATGGCAACAGCACTGCCTTCGATCGGCGCTACAGAGGGTGGTGCAGACAGCCCAGTACGTCACTGAGGCCGACTTCCATTCAGGACCTCTATATCAGGTGGTGTGAAAGGAAGGTACGAAAATCGCTAAAGACTCCAGCCAATCAAGACTGTTCTCTCTGCTTCCTCACGGCAAGCGGTACCGATGCAAGTGGTAAGTCTGACACCAACAGGCTCCTGAACAGCTTCTATCCCCAAGCCATTAGACTGCTAAATAGCTAACATAATGGCTACACGGACCACGTTGACCCTTCTGCACTGTCTCTATACACACTCAAAAACATAAACATATAACATGCACATTTATACTGAATCTACACACAATCATGTATGCTGCTGCTACTCTGTTTATCATATCCTGATGCCTAGTCACCTTACCCCTATACATACATTATCAACCTCTATCACTCCAGTAACCCTGCACATTGTAAAAATGGTATTGGATCATATTTATTGTGTGTTTTTGTTCTACATTACACAGTGATGTAAGGTACTTAGTACTGTAAAGTATTTTTTACTTAAGTACTATTTTTGGGTATCTGTACTTTACTATTTATGTATGACAACTTTTACTTCACTACATTCCTAAATAATGTACTTTATACAGTTTCCCTGACACCCAAAAGTACCTGCTACATTTTGACTGCTTAGCAGGACAGGGAAATGGTCAGATTCACGCACTTATCAAGAGAACAGCCCTGGTCATCCCTACTGCCTCTGATCTGGCGGACTCACAAAACACAAATGCTTTTTTTGTAAATGATTGCGTAAGTGTTGGAGTGTGCCCCTGGCTAGCCATAAACATAAAATAAAATAGTACATTGTGCTGTCTGGTTTGCTTAATAAGGAATGTGAAATGATTTATACTTTTGATACTTAGGTATATTTTAAATCAAATACTTTTAGACTTTTACTGGATGACTCACTTTTACTCTGATAATTTTCTATTAATCTACAATATCTTTACTATGACAATAGGGTACTTTTTCCACCACTAACCTTTTTTGCGCTACATTGATTCCTGCATTGTTGGGTTTGGAGCTTGCAAGAAAGGCATTTCGCTGTACTTGTGCATGTGACATTAAAACTACATAAAAGACAAACGACACTGCAGAGCCATGTCAAATACATTTACATGTCTGAATGTAACACCAGTCTGAATGCTTACGGCAGAAGGTGCTGCTCCTCCATGGCTTGATTGGAACCTGGGCGGACTGACAAGCACCGGTGTAGGCCTGCAGAGCCTGGCACAGGACTTCCTGGTTCTTGCACTTACTGATGACATTAGACCCTAGGGTCCACCACATCATGGCACCAACTGAGAGGGTTTTGCTGCGACCAGATCCCAGACGTCCTGGAGCTTTCCTTACTGTACTGTAGATCCATGTCGGAGCAGGGGCCTCCACAGTCCGCATGGCAGGACTGACCCTCCTAGTCCAAGACCCTCCTCCAGCTCCAGCCGAAGGCCGCCTCATCCACAGCAGTAGCACCCTCTGGTATGCGAAGGTCATCATCCTTGTTGCCATGGTTGTTGCCACACATGTCAGAGCGTCTCTTGGGCAGGCTTACCAGGATGTAGTAGAACCAGTCGTATTTGACATGGAGGCCGAAGCTGGTGTCAACGACCGAGAACAGACTGCTCTGATGGATCTTCAACGAGCCAGAATGGAGAGTCACAGGCAGGAGCCTTCTCTGGCCATTCACCTTCAAAGAGAGAAAGGAGACAAAGGGTAATTTCAGAGGTGAGGGTTGATGTATTTAATGTTAACATTTACTTGTGTGGAATAATTAATATAATCAAATGTGTCAATAGGCAATGATTAACTAAAATGGCATTGGAACATGTGATTGGCAGCTCTCAAATTGTGCAATCAACCCGAGTAATCATTCCACTTCAAAGTCATTCCACTGAAACATAACTTATTTTTATCTTATTAAAAATGTCTTCCCTGAAAGGCTTTGTACAATTCTGTAATCTCCATTTTTCACCCAGTCTGGCTAAAATGCCATACAGACTTGAACTTGACACAAATTTCTATTCAAACACAGCCCATCAGTCACCCAGAGAATGACCCAGTGAACTCTTATTACAAAAGGGATGTTAAACAATCACTCGATGGAAAACAATTACAGAACGGTTGACAAATAGACATGCCCAGAGGATGCATGTGTGTATTTGTAACGTACTGGCGTGGGTGCATTTCTGGACCAGAGTAGTTTCCATGTTAGTTAAACACCAGGCCATCAAAGGTGCAGTAGTGGAGGCCTCCGAGCACCCAGCAATTAGCTTTCTGGGCCAGGTCAACAGATTAAGGGCTTGGACTGGAAAGACAGGCAACAAGAATTAGGCTCTTGAGAGAATTCACACAGATTTGACGACTACTGCAGTTGACCGTGTTCCTAATTGAATGTATCAAATTTCAAAGCATATCAAAATTGTCCATTGTTCTTGTGATTATTACAGTCTGTTCGTTTAAAGTAGATGATTATAAATGCGTTGACTATTGAGTGGCATCAAATATTCCGAACAGGCATTCTAATCTGCACAGAGGAAAAAACTGCGCTGTTGGAATCTTTCTAAAGTTGATGTATATTCAACCAGCAGTGTGATAGAGATTGACATGCATGCCGTTAGCTTCTGAACAATTGACAGGTTAATTAATTCTGACCAAGTTTTTGATTGACAATAACAATTCCACTAGCCCCTGTAGGCTAGCATTCAAGATTTGGTGTAAAGTGTGTGCAAAATGGTGAAATAAATAAGGTCATTGCCAACTCAGGGAGAATGAAAGCATTGAGGAAGTATGAATCATAGGTATAGTATAAATCCTAGTAAATACGTCAGGCCGAATACATCCAACGTATACGGAACAAAAAAATAAACGCAACATAAAACAATAAAGCTTTTACTGAGTTATAGTTCATGAGGTAATCAGTCAATTGAAATAAGTTCATTAGGCCCTAATCTATGAATTTCACGACTGGGAATACAGATATGCATCTGTTGGTCAAAGATACCTTAAAAAAAGAACGGCCCTCAGGATCTGACCATGGTATTTCTGTGCATTCAAATTGCCATCTGTAAAATTAAATTGTGTTTGTTGTCCGTAGCTTATGCCTGCCCATACCATAACCCCAATATGGGGCAAACTTCTCGCTTACACAACGTCATACATGTGGTCTGCGGTTGTGAGGCCAGTTGGACATACTGCCAAATTCTCTAAAACCACTTTGGAGGTGGCTTATGATAATTTAATGTTAATTTCTCTATCTGGCGACAACTCTGGTGGACATTCCTGCAGTCAAAATGCCAATTGCACACTCCCACATCTGTGGCATTGTGTTGTGTGACGAAACTGCAAATTTTAGAGTGGCCTTTTATTGTCCCCAACACAAGGGGCACCTATGTAATGATCATGTTGTTTAATCAGATTCTTGATAATCCATCCACCTGACAGGTATGGCATATCTTGGCAAAGGGGATATGCTCACTAACAGGGATGTAAACAAGTGTCACAAAATGTGTGTATGGAACATTTCTGGGATCTTTTATTTCAGCTCAGGAAACATGGAACCAACACTTTACATGTTGCTTTTATATTTTTCTTCAGTGCAACTAAACAAACAAGCCCTCCAAGTTTGGTAACTTTCGAGCTTCTGTGTGTGTCAGCGAATCCTGCTGACCCAGCGGGGCAGTGATTACCTTGCCCAACACAGCCCAAGGAACTTTCAAGAAGGGTGCAGCTTGACCCTTAGGGCAGAGGCTGCCATCTCAGCGCAGGGAGCCAGGGGCGGAACATGTACACCTCAGAGCACCCATCCAACCAGGAAACCTCCCCCTTCTGCAGAAACACAATGAGTCAGTGTGTGTTTGTTACACAACCCTCCCTTCAACTGACACCCCACAAAGGTTTTGGGATTAGTCAAGTCCTGTACACAGGTGTAGTGACTCACATACAGTTAAGACATTAATCATAGGGCTGTTTGTGACAGCCTGGGCTAAATGAAACATGGCACATTTTGGTCTGTGGTGTAGTTGTGGCAACATGTCAGGGATTACAGCCGCATTAGAGCTGCATAAATTCAGGTTTGGGAATTGATGATAAATAATATGTCATAATAAATGTGATAATGTGTCATTACTGACTACGCCCTCAGAGTAATCAAACCTCTAGTCTTGGGACATGAGAAAACAGTCAAATGTTCTGGTCAGAGCATGTATAACAGAAATGTATTCCCTTGGAACCAAACAGGACTACTATATACAAACAATTATTTTCTGATGCAAAACATTTTGCAAAGGTGTGTACCAATGACTACAACTCAGAAAATGCATGCTGAACAAAAATATAAACGCAACATGTAAAGTTTTGGTCCCACGTTTCATGAGCTGTAATAAAAGATCCCAGAAATGTTCTATACGCACAAAAAGCTTGTTTCTCTTAAATTTTGTGCACAAACTTGTTTACATCCCTGTTAGTGAGCATTTCTCCTTTGCCAAGATAATCTGTTCACCTGACAGGTGTGCCATATCAAGAAGCTGATTAAACAGCATGATCATTGCACAGGTGCACCTTGTGCTGGGGACAACAAAATGCCACTCTAAAACTTGCAGTTTTGTCACAACACAATGCCACAGATGTTTCAAGTTGAGGGAGCATGGATTTGGCATGCTGACTGCAGGTATGTCCATCAGAGCTGTTGCCAGAGAATGTAATGTTCATTTCTCTATCATAAGCTGCCTCCAACTTCGGGCATTGATGTCCCCATTGTCTGTTAGATAGTCCTCTGGGCCTGTGTTGAAGTTGCCACAGAGGGAGCCAGAGAAGACCCTGGGCACTTGGACAGTCAGGAGGTCCCGGTTGTATGTGACCAGGACACCGAAGTCAGTCTCAATACACTTGGAGAGCCCAATCATGTAGATCTTCACTTTGCCTTGGCTCAACACTGAAGGAAGGCTCAAAATAATCCCATTCACCTGAAACAAGATTGAGAAGTAGTCAAAAGGGCATGTCCAAGACGAGGTGATATTACAAATCTTCTAACACTGATATTTTTAGACAATAGTGCAGACAGGAACTCTGTTCAATATGTATCCAAAACAGGCCAACTCACCACAACTACTTCATCCCAGTAATGAGAGATCTCAATAGAGTAACCATGTGTTGGTGTCGGCCCCCTCTTGTTCTGCGTCGCCACACTGAAACCAGGCAGGTCTCCCGAGCTAGGGAAGTGCCTCACCAGCTGGTACGCACAGGTGCCTTGGAAGTCATACCTGTTCCCGTCAAAAGTGGTGCAATGCCGATCCCTTTGAGCTGTGCACACCCTTAGCTCTTCCTTATGGTAGCCCAGCCAGAATATTGCGCATCTTGTCCTCCTGACACTGGGCTTGGACACAGGTGACGTTCTTGGAGGAAGGCTGGCAGGTGCACTGCTTCCGACACTGGCAGTCCATCCAGAACATCTCCTTGGGGAGGTAGTAGAGACGCTGATGTCTGCAGTCACACCTGCTGTATGGGACACAGTGGCTGCCACTGAGCAGGTAGCCAGCCTTGCACTGCGAGGTAGCCGGCCTTGAAAGACTCTGAGCCCCAGCCTCTGACATATGTCAGAGTAGGCCTGCATCGACCTAAACAGCAGAAGGAGCTCCATCGGCAGCACGCTGGTCAGCCTTGCAGCTGCGGACGTCCGGGTCAGGATCAACATGGCCGTGGCTCTGCAGCAGCCTGAAACCGAACCCACGGCAGGTTTAGAGTTCACTTGGCCTGTACTGCACACAGGACATGAGGCGCTGCAGTCCTCTGTGCATAAGGCTCCGTCGGTGTCCACTTTCCAGCGAAGCGCGAAGTCCACAGCTGCCACGGTTCCATCAGGGGTGGCAAAGTCATTAGTTGCATTGTGGTTGTAGTTTCCACAGAGAACACACAGTGAACCAGACAGCTCCGGTGCCACTTCCAATTCAAGGTTGTGATGCCAGTCATACCGCAGCATCAGGCCAAAGTCTGTTTCCAAGACAACGGTGGAGCTGCTAGGGTATAAAGGCAGAGAGCCGGCGCCCAGGGCTAGGGGCAGGTTCCTCTTCTGACTATTGATCTGCAAAAGCAACGAGACGGTATGGACACGTACTAGCCACAATCACGGCAAAGTGTTACTACGACGAAGGTGCGGTAGTAAGAATCCCCCTATACAGAGCAGATCTTAGACTCTGAAGAGAAGACAGGCTTTCCGTGCTTCTTTACACACAGCCTGTGAGGTCCACAGTGCATCTCCTCACAAGGATCTGCAGATACAAAAACAAAGTAGTCAGTGGTTATGTTGCGTGTACCTACCCGAAGAAACCAAATTGTACATTTTATTTTCTTAATTAAAAAGGTTGAAAAGTAAAATCACCTATGGAGCCATGAGCTCGTCTCTAGTTGTAGTACATACCTTGTTTTTTACACATGGCTGGATAGTTCATGTTAGCATTAGTCAGGGGAGGGAAAACAAAGTCAGACTCCAAGTTAGAAACTGGCTTCAGGTCAGCAAAGCCGTAAGTGCAGTTGTCAATGTCCTGTTTAGAGCATGTGTAACCTGTTGCAACACCTACAGCCTTCTGAGAGAGAATCCCTGTCCTAGACAGGGTGGCCTTACTCTGGAGCTGAACCCTCTCCAGCGCCTATGTGGAGGATCAGGCTATAGGACATTCCCATGTTAAAACTAAAATGGGGCTAATGAGATGTCTTCAATCTGAAAAAGCTATAAATTGTACAAACACTAGTCGAGGAGAGCAAATTAACATTTTATGAAACTAATTGTTGGAACGTTGCATTTGCAGAAAAGTGATTACTTTCACAGCTCACACTGATCACCTGTAAGTAAAACCTACTGTATATGTTTCACATCAAGCTAAGAGCACTGAGCAGTGTGCAAGTACTGGAAAACAGATAACACTATCAGGGCAGGTGTCAGATTGCACCTGGCTCAGCAGCCAATGAGAGAACTCAGAGCACAGATCCTGGTTCCTGACCTCTGTCTGATGTGCACATTCTCAGGAAGCTCCCATGTTGCCAGGGATCACAACGACAGTGGAACAAAACATAGCAGTGGTCTAGAATCAACTCAGCACAGCTAGAAGTGTCAACACGACTTGAGGTGAGTGATGATTTCCAGTATAAACTTAGAATATAGCAAGAGCCTTGATTTTAATGTGTCAGATGTAAGGCTAAAATTACATTAAAACTATCCACTTTCAACACCATCTTGTATAATTTAGGAGGTGGGACTGTGATGAAACGGCTTTAGTATTTTTTGCATGAGCAGTAAAACTAAACTCTATAATACACAGGTTCGGAGCTAGACTAGTTGATGATTGACAGTCAACAAGGGGGTTACAGTATAATGCTTACAGAGGGATAGCCACTACAGAAAAGCTTTGTTTTAATATGGACATTCCCTAAAGCATAGCCTACAGACAAAGGTGCTCTGTTAACAGTATGTTCAATTTAAACCCAAACCTCAGTTACTGCGCTGTCAACAATCCTACATAGCTTAGTTTTAATCAAGACTAACGTGAATAAGACAGAAAGGGAAGAGAGGTGACTATCTAAACTGTAGCTACAACACTTTACATGCTGCATGTCAAAAGCCATTATAAGCTGCCAGACAATGCACTAATCTGGCATTGCTTGTCAGATGGTTGAAAGCTTCCATTGGAGGACACATGACCACCTGACTAACAATGGGAGAGAGGGGCCTAATTAGGAGTCTGCGAAGGTGCCCCCAGCATTACCATGACATTAAATGGCACAATACCCAGGGAGGTCAATGTCTTCATTATCTCATGAACAGACACAGGTAGCCCCACCCCACTAATAACACAAATAGTTACTCAACTGATGAGTTTTGAGTGGCTTAAGGGAGAGGCAACATAGCAGTATGTTGCATGTGTGGATTACATGAGATATTTCACAAGATATGTCATGTATATGGTCTACCCTGAGTGATGATTCACACCACACATACCTGCCCATACCCAATTCTGTGCAGTCCCATTTTAAATCAATTTACCTTTATTTAACTAGGCGAGTCAGTTAAGAACAAATTCTTATTTTCAATGACAGCCTAGGAACAGTGGGTTAACTGCATTGTTCAGGGGCAGAATGACAGATTTGTACCTTGTCAGCTCGGGGATTTGATCTTGCAACCTTTCGGCGTTGGAGGTCCAACACTCTAACCACTAGGCTACGCTGCCGCCCCATTCAAGTGATACCTTTTAAATAAGGTATATAGATATAGGGACTTTTTATTAAATAATCAAATAATTGTTTGTCTTGTAGCATAGGGGCCCCATCTAACAATACATATCAAATAGCTATGGTATAACTTATTAAGAGAAGGCTTACAACTCAGTATTGGCCTAATTGGCCTGCATATCAATCCAAGGCTTGGGCCAAGACCTACAACCTTTGTCTTGCATAATCAAACAAACAGGGTGATCTTTCACTTGAGAAACAATGATGGGAATGACATGGGATGGCAGACTTTGTAACAGGCAAAGGCAGCATGAGGGAACCAGGGCCAGCCTTATCCTTTTCGGGGCCCCCACCTCATGGGTAGACATTTGAGTGGACGCCCTCTTGACGTGCCCAGTCGGTAATTCAGCCATTATTATTACAAGTTTTAGATAGCTGGGTAAACTAACTTACCAATCTACATATAAAAAAAAGTATTAAAAATAATAGCTGACGTGAGCTAATTCAATGACTGATTAAAAATAGGTAAACTACTGATGCTCAATCAAAATTGAAATTGCACCTTGTGTATTCTACTACTCAAACGCTCAACAGTAAGTTGAGACCCCGACTGAGTTCTTAAAAAAAAAAAACACACAACTCAGCCGGGGCCCTTGGCGACCGCCTATGTCACATGTCCAGCGCCGGCCCACGAGGGAACACAGAAATACCCGGAAGGGCTCCATCAATCTATTTCAAGAATTTTCCAATGACCTTGCACACAGAAGTCACATACACAATATATGGAAATGTACAACAGGCAAAGGCTTGCTAAACCATAATAAGAATGTAGTACTTACACCTGGAACGGCAATTACACTTAATTGTTGGGAACAATAACAGTTATTTAGTTGGATAAAATGAAATTTAAGTTGTCGTATTTTTTGTTGAAAAATACGTTGCTAACCCCAAATTCACACACATGAGCATCATTAATGAAAATTGAAGCATTTGCACAGGTAGCCCAATTCTGATAGTTTGTATTTTGACCAATCACATCAGATCTTTTAAATTTCAATATACCAATTAGTGAAGAAGAAAAAATTGGTTTGCCTGTCTAAACGCAGCCATGGACTGAATTGCAGTTGGTGACTGATCTACAAATCACCTTGCATTATAAATAACTATTCATTATTATTTATAGATCAGTCAGACAGTGACACTTTGCCCGCAATGTATCACTGTCACGAGAATTATGTTCTCAGTGTTCATAAACCAAATTGTATGTCACGATCGTCAAAGGGACTGAGAGAGGACCAAGGCGCAGCGCGTGGAAAGTACATCTTCTTTTTATTTAAAGAAGGAAAAAACAAAACAAACCAACAAAACAGACGACCGTGAAGCTATACAAACATAAGTGCTGACACAAAACACTTCGACATAGACAATTCCCCACAAACAGCTAAAGCCTATGGTTGCCTTAAATATGGCTCCCAATCAGAGACAACAATAACCAGCTGTCTCTAATTGAGACCCAATTCAGGCAACCATAGACTTTCCTAGATACCTACACTCAACCATAGACACAGCTAGACTTCTATACTAAACATAAACCCAACGACTCTAATAAACCCCCTAAACCTTACAACCACCCTAGACACTACAAAAAACACATACATTCCCCATGTCACACCCTGACCTAACTAAAATAATTAAGAAAACAAAGAATACTAAGGCCAGGGCGTGACATAACCCCCCCCTTAAGGTGCGAACTCCGGGCGCACCAGCACATAGTCTAGGGGAGGGTCTGGGTGGGCGTCCGTCCACGGCGGCGGCTCCGGCACTGGTCGTGGTCCCCACCCCACCATAGTCACTACCCGCTTACGTAGCCTCCTCCAAATGGCCACCCTCCACATTAACCCCACTGGATTAAGGGGCAGCACCGGACTAAGGGGCAGCACCGGACTAAGGGGCAGCACCGGACTAAGGGGCAGCACCGGACTAAGGGGCAGCACCAGGATAAGGGGCAGCACCAGGATAAGGGGCAGCACCAGGATAAGGGGCAGCACCAGGATAAGGGGCAGCACCAGGATAAGGGGCAGCACCAGGATAAGGGGCAGCTCCGGACTGAGGGACGGCAGCTCCGGACTGAGGGACGGATCCTGGCTGGATGACTGCTCTGGCGGATCTTGGCTGGACGGCTCTGGCGGATCCTGGCTGGACGGCTCATGGCTGGCTGACGGATCTGGCTGCTCATGGCTGGCTGACGGATCTGGCTGCTCATGGCTGGCTGACGGATCTGGCTGCTCATGGCTGGCTGACGGATCTGGCTGCTCATGGCTGGCTGACGGATCTGGCTGCTCATGGCTGGCTGACGGATCTGGCTGCTCATGGCTGGCTGACGGCTCTGGACGCTCATGGCTGGCTGACGGCTCTGGCAGATCCTGTCTGGTTGGCGGCTCTGGCAGATCCTGTCTGGTTGGCGGCTCTGGCAGATCCTGTCTGGTTGGCGGCTCTGGCAGATCCTGTCTGGTTGGCGGCTCTGGCAGATCCTGTCTGGTTGGCGGCTCTGGCAGATCCTGTCTGGTTGGCGGCTCTGGCAGATCCTGTCTGGTTGGCGGCTCTGGCAGATCCTGTCTGGTTGGCGGCTCTGGCAGATCCTGACTGACGAATGGCTCTAGCGGCTCCTGACTGACTAACGGCTCTGACGGCTCGGGACAGACGGGCGGCTCTAATGGCTCGGGACAGACGGATGGCTCAGACGGCACTGGGCAGACGGATGGCTCAGACGGCGCTGGGGAGACGGATGGCTCAGATGGCGCTGGGGAGACGGATGGCTCAGATGGCGCTGGGGAGACGGATGGCTCAGATGGCGCTGGGGAGACGGATGGCTCAGATGGCGCTGGGGAGACGGATGGCTCAGATGGCGCTGGGGAGACGGATGGCTCAGATGGCGCTGGGCAGACGGATGGCTCTGGCCGGAATAGGCGCACTGTAGGCCTGGTGCGTGGTGCCGGAACTGGAGGCACCGGGCTAAGGACACGCACCTTCAGGCTAGTGCGTGGAGAAGGAACAGGGCATACTGGACCCTGGGGACGCACATTAGGCCTAGTGCGTGGTGCCGGAACTGGTGGTACCGGGCTGGGGACACGCATCTCAGGGCTAATGCGGGGAGCAGCAACAGGATGCACAGGACTCTGGAGACGCACAGGAGGCTTGGTGCGTGGTGCCGGAATTGGTGGTACCAGGCTGGAGACACGCACCATAGGACGAGTGCGTGGAGGAGGAACAGGGCTCTGGAGACACACTGGAAGCCTGGTGCGTGGTGTAGGCACTGGTGGAACTGGACTGGGGCGGGGAGGTGGCGCCGGAAATACCGGACCGTGCAGGCGTACTGGTTCCCTTGAGCACCGAGCCTGCCCAACCTTACCTGGTTGAATGCTCCCCGTAGCCCTACCCGTGCGGGGAGGTGGAATAACCCGCACCGGGCTATGTAGGCGAACCGGGGACACCATGCGTAAGGCTGGTGCCATGTATGCCGGCCCGAGGAGACGCACTGGAGACCAGACGAGTTGAGCCGGCTTCATGACACCTGGCTCAATGCCCAATCTAGCCCTACCAGTGCGGGGAGGTGGAATAACCCGCACCGGGCTATGAACACGTACAGGAGACACCGTGCGCTCTACTGCGTAACACGGTGTTCGCCCGTACTCCCGCTCTCCACGGTTAGCCTGGGAAGTGGGCGCAGGTCTCCTACCTGCCCTCGGCCCACTACCTCTAAGCCCCCCCCCAAGATTTTTTTGGGGCTGACTCACAGGCTTCCTACCGCGTCGTCGTGCTGCCTCCATTCGCCGGTATCCCTCCTCACACTGCGCCAGAGAATCCCAGGCTGGCTCCAGCACTCGCCCTGGGTCGATCACCCACCTGTCGATCTCCTCCCATGTAGTGTAGTCCATATTACGCTCCCATTTCCATTCCTCCTTGCGCTGCTCCTGTTGCCGCTTTTCACGCTGCTTGATCCCGCATTGGTGGGGAATTCTGTCAAGATCGTCAAAGGGACTGAGAGAGGACCAAGGCGCAGCGCGTGGAAAGTACATCTTCTTTTTATTTAAAGAAGGAAAAAACAAAACAAACCAACAAAACAGACGACCGTGAAGCTATACAAACATAAGTGCTGACACAAAACACTTCGACATAGACAATTCCCCACAAACAGCTAAAGCCTATGGTTGCCTTAAATATGGCTCCCAATCAGAGACAACAATAACCAGCTGTCTCTAATTGAGACCCAATTCAGGCAACCATAGACTTTCCTAGATACCTACACTCAACCATAGACACAGCTAGACTTCTATACTAAACATAAACCCAACGACTCTAATAAACCCCCTAAACCTTACAACCACCCTAGACACTACAAAAAACACATACATTCCCCATGTCACACCCTGACCTAACTAAAATAATTAAGAAAACAAAGAATACTAAGGCCAGGGCGTGACATTGTATTAATTACTCAGCCTGAAACCCAGTATTTGTAAGAAACTGGTTGGAATGAATCAGACGGAGGCCCAGTTACAATAGTCAGATCATTTATTCACGAGAGCGCGCTGCCTATCATTTCCTGTACATTGGTCTATATACCTCACATTTCGTCATAAATGTCCCTCCTCCTCTCAGATACAATGGCAACATAGTTCACAAGTATTCTCCTACTCACACGTTGTCTGCCACCTGTTAAACAATCTACTACAAGCCCAAGGTCTCTCCCCTCCCAGGGTGGGGACAGAATGTCCTGTAAGGAACATAGTATTCCAGCTTGTCTGACAAAAAAGGAACAGAAAGTCCTTGTTCTAATTCTTGACTAAAACTACACACATTAGAATTAGTTTTATGATTCTAATAGGTTTCATACAATCATACAGTGATAGGGTAGTATTCTGTTAGTTATAGCTCTACGTTAAATGTATACATCATTTCATTTTTCATAAAATCCATAACAATCACGGATTTGATTCTCTCGAACACCGGCAAGGTGTTGACAGCTGGCCCTAATTTGCTCAGATTGACAGATGAGTTTGAGCTCATGGAGGGAACAACATGACCACGTCACACTGAAATACCTCTTTCTGTCGAAGAAGGGCTGTAAAATTGACTTCAATTTTACAACCAAATGATAGAGCTTTCATTTCAGAACATTGCAATGGAAAATTCAAACTTTCAGACAACTGCCGCGCTGCATATGTGTCTGTGTATTGTATAGGCCTAGGCGTACTGTAACACAAGGGAATTTTTCATATCTTCCCTGCAAAACATCCGCACAAACATGTCAACAACATATTTAGGGTATTTCTTTCTACTTAGCGATGTGATACACCGCCAATGAATTCCCTTTTTGCTTCGAACAAGTTCCTCTGAACTTGGCCCTTGCTGCATCATAGTGCTTCCTGCCACCGGCGCGTGAACATCTTGCAGGTTCATTTTAGTCTCATAATAGCCTTTTGTGAAACACAGCCAGTCGCACGGTGCAGAAAGTCAGTGTAGGTGAGTACCTTTTGAGTGGGTGGCAGACAGACCCAAATCTATAATATTAAGACAACCCTATCATTTATAGACTATGATATTATAGAAGAGAGTATGGAAGTTTACTATATCAAAATGCTTTATTTTAAATCTTTGGTGTTATTGAAATATATAGTTTAAATGGTCTTGCAATGCCTCGACACAAGTTGAGTAAATGTCAGCTCATGTTCTGTTGTTGGTTGTCTGGGGCTGATATATTAATACAAACATGATCAATTAGTCTACAGTAGCCTCAGTCTTGCCTACATAGGTGAACAGGAAACCTTTGCTCAGGTTCTGTAATGTGTTGGCTACCTGAACAAGGTGAACATCTTTTTGCATCTTTTATGATAATTTTCATATGAGAGCAAAAACAATGGCGAAAGTTGGAGGAAAGGGTATTATGGATTTCTACCTAGGCTAAATAGTCTTATTGGTATGTGTTTTGTTGTCTTGCCAATATTGCTCTCAGTTGGAACAGAAACCATTCACCCTGCATGTGCACTGCAGTGTACTGTCTTTTATTCTGCACAGCTGCCAAAGCAGAACGAGTTTGCCTTTATAAATATCTTCTCAGCCAACTTATGACTAAGATTGGAAATATTTTTTCCAACCACCAGGCAGGCTACTGAACCTAAACGTTCTGTTTGTAAGCTGTCCTAACTGTGTAATGATAATGAATCATAGAAAGTTTTCTCATTCAAAAAGTGTCTGGATTGAAACTCTGAAGCAGTTATAACATTTTGGCATATTTATTCTCAACCACATAGTTGAGGTGATACTAGTGTTTTGTGAAGTTTGTTTATTAGCAGTCATTAACATTGGACCTATAGGCTGCTACCTGCCTCACTGCCCTTTATATGATGCACTCCAAATAGTTACAGTAAGCTACATTTGCAATTCAAATGTAAAGACCCATAAGTAAGCAGGTTTATGGTCTGCACTTTTGCCTTTAACCAGTTGTGTTGAAAAGGGCTGTTGCTTCAGACAGATAAGGAGCGATCACACAGTCAGGCTTCATGACTTAGCATGAAACACAGACAAGGCAGTCATTCTCTCACCTCCTGTCTTGTACACTCGTGCATATGTTGTGCCTGTGTGTCTACAATGTGTTTTTGTGTTTGCATGTGTGTGTCAGCCTAACCTGAATTTTTTCTCAGATCAAACAATTCTGTTTTTAGAGACCTTTAGTTCTACTATACTAACTCAAGTTGGGGAGCCCACATTGACATCATATGGTTTAAACTTGGTGGGAGAAGTCTGTGCACAGAGCAGCCAAGGCAGAGGATTTTGAACATTTGTTGAATCGACTGTATTTCTGAGAGGCATGTGAGACCCAGCTATGAAGGTCTAGATTATAAAGAGGCTCGGATGAACATGGAATACTGAAATGCTTCAGTGGGCTTGAAACCTCAGGTTTCAAGCTCACTGAAGGATTTCAAGCTCACTGTCTATGTCAGTGTTAGACTAGATTATTTTCCAGGCAGGATGCAAAGGCCCATACATCAGTATACAGGGCTTCTAAAAGTTTCAATTGAAATCACTTGAAGACTTCTTCTCTTAGGGATCAGAGCTAGGTTGAGGAGCCCGCCACACCTTTACAGGTGTAGGGAAAACACTGGTCTGGTCTAGGTGTAGGGATTAGTCTGGTCATGGTGATAGTGCTGTTGAATTAACAAAACAAAGAACAGCAGTGGCATCTCTCCATCAGATGGCTGTTAGAGATGTTTTGTCTAATTGAATAGCATTAAAGTTTCCCTAAAAGAGACACAGTATAATCCTGTATAACACTGTTATGCAAGTCAGCGTGCCATAGGCCAACCACATCACATGTACAATGTACTGTACTTCAGTAATGGTGGTAGTGGCAGTCAGCACAGTGGTCATCATCATGTTAGAATCACTTCCTTAGTCTTGTGACGGTCTCTGTTGTCTGTAGTTCCTTTTGTTGGTCAGACAGACAGACATACAGATGGTCAGACAGACACTCAGGCAGACAGATAGCAGAATCTGGGGCCTTGTTAAAAATGTTCCCTTTGGTTCTGTGATGACGATGATGATGGCATGTCTGCAAAAGGATTGTCACATCCTCTCTGTGTACTTTGCCACTGTGGGTTTCATGCTGAAACGGCTCATTTCTTCATTTGGTTCACACACGCAGCCAGCCCAATGCCACACTCTTATGTTGCCTGATGCTGAATTGCTTCATGGCAACCTGTGTGCATGCTCTCAATAGCAGGTAATGTGCTCTGACTGTACTGTTTGTGTTTATGTACGTATTTACCTGCTCCACAATTGCTGTTTGTGGCCTGTTGCCAAGGCTTAAGGGACATTTGTTGTTTATGGGTTATAGAAAGAGGCTATTTGCATTTAACTCACCTAGATAAACAGCTTCTGTGGAGGGGGCAGTTGAGTAAACATTTCAATATGAATATTTTCTCACTGAACAATAGAAAGCAGAGCCACCACATTTTGAAATTGAATGGCATTGAATAACAAATCATCAGGTAGCGTTCACCCTTTCTCTCCCTCTCCCTTTCCCCCTCTCTTGCTCACTTGGTTCGTTCTGTCTGTTATTCTTTTGCTCTCTTTTTATATTTATGTATGTTCTTACTGTGCTGTATGATAAAAGCTTAATCTAGCTTTTCTCTCTCTCTCTCTCTCTCTCTCTCTCTCTCTCTCTCTCTCTCTCTCTCTCTCTCTCTCCTAATTTCTCAGCTATCTTGCCACATCAGTGTTTTTTTTCACTCACGTCAGTCATGACAGCAGTGTGTGTTCGTGAGAGACAGAAATAGTGGCATTTATTCATCTAGCTGCCTGTATGGGAAAAATTGTATGTTTGTGTGCATTTTTTTTATATTTGTGTGTGTGTTGGTTTATGTGGTAGTGGGGGGGGGGGGGGGGGGGAGTGTTATCATTCAGAATAAACCCTGTAAATAAGATCAAGATGTTCTCTGGGACGAGCTTAGAGGTATGCTGCTCTGCTCAAAATGCGTGTGTGCTGGGAAAAAAACATAAGGGATACAAATGGCAGAAAAACAAAGCCAGTTTACAAAACACCTTTCCATGACAGACTGACCAGATGAATCCAGGTGAAAGCTATGATCCCTTGTTGATGTACCTTGTTAAATCGATATCAATCCATATAAATGAAGGGGAGGAGACAGGTTACATAAGGATTTTTAAGCTTTGATACAATTGAGACAGATTGTGTATGTGTGCCATTCAGAGGGTGAATGGGCAAGACAAAAGATTGAAGTGCTTTTGAATGGGTATGGTAGTAGGTGGCAGGCGCACCGGTTTGTGTGTCAAGAACTGCGGTGCTGCTGGGTTGTTCATGCTCAACAGTTTCCTGTGTGTATCAAGAATGGGCCACCACCCAAAGGGAAGCATTGGAGTCCACATGGGCCAACATCCCTGTGGAATGCTTTTGACTACTTGTAGAATCCATGCCCCGATGAATTGAGACTGTTCTGAGGGAAAAAGGGGGTGCAAGTCAATATCAGGAAGGTGTTCCTAATGTTCTGTACACTAAGTGTAGGTTGCAGAAGCAGCTTCCGCTTAGTGTTGCGCTCTTGATTTAGGATGCATAGATTTATGATAGTCTAGGATCTTTGTAGCTCTGTTGCTTATCTCTCTCCTTTATTGGGAAGCCACTGCTTATGATAAGATGCAAATTGGGGCCTAGTAAAATCCTACATGGATACCAATGCAAATTCAGTCACCATTCAAATATACAAGAATATATTACCCAATTTAGAGAAATATAACCATCTCGCAGGAGGCGTTTTGATTCTGAGGCAATGGACTGTGTTGATAAATGTTTCCAAATTGGATCAGCTTATTATTTCACCCAAAGCATCTCTGACTAAACTAGATTGGATACAGAGGGGGATTTTATTTGGGGCTGCTGCTTAGGTTGTTGAGAGATTTACTGCAGCTCTCTGTGAGGCCTGAGCAGAACACAGTACACTGCAGCACACTGGTCTCCCTCTGAAATCAGTCTCTCTCCTGTCATCTGATTAACACCTTCAACTAACATATGTCTCCCTCCATGACACGCTTATTCAAGCCTGGTAATTTAGAAGCCCTGTCCACGCATCTCTCCCCGTCTCCCTCTGCGACCCTCCAGGATGGTGATTTGTTTACCATGGCAGTGTGAAGACATCTGGAGCCAAGGCAACACGTTCAAATGAGATTATAGCCCATAGACTCCCGATCCTCAGGCCTTTCTCAAGCATCAAATCCCCTGCTGAACTAGTGAACTGAGATGGAGGAGACTCAGTTACTCTCCACTCCCTCCCCCACCACCACTATAGTCCACCTCTCCCTCTTTCTTTTTACTGACTTCCCCTCACCATTATGGTTCGGGAGTCTATGGGTCATAATCTCATTTGTACCTGTTGCTTTGACTCTTGATGTCTTCACAATGCCATGGTAAACAAATGTACGGGAACACTGTCCCAACTGGAAGTTCAACTGGACTTCCGTAACATATTATTGGGGGTAGAGGGCAGTGAGGATAGGGGGTAGGAGGTTGGTGGAAACTCCCCAGGCAGCCTCTCAAAGCCCTGGTGTACAGCCTGTCAAATGGCCCAACAATGCAGTTCACCTCCGTTCACTTCCCAGAGCCCTCACATAGTAGTGTAGTCATTAGCTAAAGGAAGTAGGGTCCCTGTACACAATGGGCATTGCTGACAATGAGAGGGAGGTCAGTAGCAGCAGCATTTGCTCCAGTTCTCTAAGGGGGAATTCTCCACCACTCTAACCCTGGTTCCCTGGTAGAGCAGAGGCTTCTGGGCCCGTGCCAGGGAGCCGTGTTATATTTGAGCACCAAGGAGTCATCCGCCCAGTCGGACATTGACTAGGGAAGAGGTCATTCCCAAGCCTGGGCCCGTTTTAAAAATACAGCCAATTGTACTGCGGCTGGCCAGCTGGTTGCCGAGGCTTTGTTTAGCTAGGAACAGCTGTGTTCCACATCTGTGTGTTGGAGAGATGAGCGAATAGAGGAAGAGAACAGACTCTGTTCTGGGCCCCCTGCCACCAGGAAGTAGCGTGAAGTTTCTCAAGAAGGTGGCAGGAAAAAAACTCCCACTTGCAGCCAGACAAAATGAATGTAACTGTTGGGCCATCTTCCAAAGTGGAGCTGACACTTTTCAGTGTCTTAACAGAGGGTGACAGAGTTTAATGGCTAACACGACATAAATTAATTACCTTTACCAATCCTAATGATTTATAATGTCTGGTTAGAACAAAGCACTGTGGCCTTACACACCATTCAAACCGTTACAGACACAGTACACACAATACACAATACACAATACAAAATGTAAAAGTACACCGAGTCACACACGGTCCCACACAGTCCCACACCGTTACCCAGGTGGGAGGGGAAAGTGTTGAAAAGCCAATTCATGCCAGCTGGCTGTGACTGAGTGTTCAGAGAGGGACAGGGTTACTTTCTGCTGAGCACTGGGAAACACAGTTTACATCCACCCCTACCCCTGAGACAAGATATACATCGTCCTTTAACATCAGGGCAGTGCTTGTGCCACCTGTATGGAGTTGTGTCATCATGGTAGTCCGTGTCGTTATTGCAGAAGATAGTGTTCCCGATACCTGTAATTTTCCATTGACTACCTGTGGTTCTGAGGTAAACGTAAATGTTTGAGTAAACAACAGACAGCCTCAACAACAGACTATAGATGACTCTTTCACGCCATCTCACTTTCGCTTTTTCAAGTGGGAAGATTTTAATTTTTTACACACATCAATAGCAGAATATTAATGATCGGTATTTATAACTTGGTTTCTTCTCTTCTCTCCCCTCCAGCATTGGAAGATGTTGCGATTGCTGTTTCTGTGTCTGATTGTGACTCTGCGAGGAGCTGCTGGTACGTATTGCATGCTCTCACCTTCCCACAATGCTCTGGCAGCAGACACTGAGACACTGATAAAGATCTAATCACACAGATCAGCTTTAATTTGTTTTTATGCCCTGTATGTGTTCCACACGAGAAATATGCAATGTCTCTCTCTGAGTCCTATAGCTTCCAGAGATAGCAGAATATTAAGTGGAAAACTCCTTAGAAGAACCTAGGCTGATACTTAAGTATATTTTGAAGAAAGAATACATACATATTACATAAACCACAGTTCAACATAAAGAAGATATGAACCTGTGTATGCTACAGTAGTGTTTTACCATCTATCTAAAGGTATAGTTAGTTATTCCCACAAAACTCTGAAACTGGTAATATTAAGATGGATACCTTTACCATGAGCTAAATGCCCTAGCCACAGAGGTATAGAGTTCATGAGTGAGTATACCATCGAATGGATGGCACCTCAATCATTCTGTATATCCCACAGCAATAGTTCATAGGCAAGTAGCTCTGCTCCAGTACAGTGCAGAGATGTAACGAATGACCTTCGTGATGCACAGTAAGATGTTGCTGTGAGTTAATCTGGTCCCATCCTCCCCATCTCTATTCCCATACAGCTTCCTCAGAGGAGAGTGAAGGATCAGCAGACGTAGCAGGTATGGAATACATCTTCATCTGGAAACCAAAGGGGACAAAATCACAAGTAGCATGAAATCAGGAGAATATGAAAAGCATTTTTTATAATGTTACAAAAGTGATGATTATGTTTAGGAGTACCGTGATGATCCGATAATGTTCCATGAGTGAACCCTCAAATGAAGCACAGCAATATAACTACTGCTAATCTTTAAATGTAATACATGCTACTTTATATTTATGCTGACTGGGCTTTTCCCACTTTCTCTGTTCTGAATGTCCCACAGATGGAGACGATGAAGATCTATTCACGCAAAACGGTGAGTTTAACCCTTTAACTCGCCCCCTGTTAGAAATGTGATGGGCAAGCAGCCGTCAGCAGAGTAAGAGAGATCACACCTCTGTTACACCACCGTTCCCCTCATCATTACCCCAGAATGGAATCAATTATCTGTGGGGAGAACCCCCCCTGTGTATCCATCAAGCAGAAGTTAGACTAGACAGACACGTAGAGATCCCCTCTCCTCCCCCCCGCCCTGTCAGGGCGCTAATCCACATTGGCATTTTAATTTTCTCTCGGCGTCGCTCGCTGCCATTCTTCATCTTCCCCATGATGTTGCTTTGATATAATTACAGTGCTGTTTAGGACAGGGAGGGCTGTCCCACAGGCAGGCAGGCCACATCTTCTGGAGAAACACCTTCTCTCAGCCAGGCCAGGAGTGGAGCTGCACTGATGAAGCCCTCCTTCCTCCCCTTCATCAGAACCCAGGAGTGAATGTTGAATGAGTAATGATTGGCTGGGAGTGATATCGATCCAATCAGAATGATGATCTGTTAAATCTGACAGTTCTGTTCCTCCTCTGCCACGGTGATCAGACAGTGATAGAATTAGTCCATGAAGTCAGTGAGCAGATGAATGAATGTTTGTTTGTATGTGTCTGTACCGGTGATATCCTTCTGAATGGAAATGGAGGTCGGAGAATAATTTGGTGTGTTGTTGCCTGTTTTAGTGAGCCCAAATCCCCGGCAAGATTCTATGCTTATCAAACCTGAAACTGATGATACTGTGGACACAAACAAGGCAACAGGAGAAAAAGTAGCGGAAGGTAGGAAAAACTTTATTTCCAAATTGTTCTACTTTTACATTATGTAGAATTTAAGTAACCTTATTTCTGCATATCAGTAGGCCCATAGATCCCTTCTTACTTGATGAACTGTAATTGAAATGTGCTATAAATCCATTTCTAAGTAAATATTTAGGCAAATTCATACTTCTTGGTTTGTATGAACATTAGCCATGTCATGCAAAAATAATTTTGTTAATTAAGTTTGTACGTTCATTTTATCTCAGTGTGTTGCAACCATCAACTCCTTTTGTCGTGTGTTATCTGCTCTCAGATGGATTTACTACCATTGTCATCATCGTAGCCGTGAGTGTGGTGGCACTATCAATCGCAGTGATAGTAGGTAAGGATTAAAAGTCAAGATAAGACTGAGACAATATCAGACCAGATATACAGGCTACGTAACTGGCAGACCTCTTTTCACACCTCACAACACAACACATTACAGGGCCTGTATCTGGCACATTATTACTGATGGTTTGATCAGGGACCAGATGTAGCATCCTTTAGAAAAGTGGTTTGTTGAAGTCAGTGAGTTCGCAGGCCTACGGCTGTTAGGCCCTTGAGTCAGGTACTTGACCTGATTTACTCCACTTCCAGGGTGTCATGTAAGCTCTAATACTAAGCAAATGTGAACTATTCTCCAGCGGCAAGGAGAAAACGGTGACCTTTTCCCTTTTCTGTTTGGTTTCAGCCATAGTGCTGGTCCGGCACCGCATGCACAACCGACCACAAGGGTAAGGCCACACTTCTCCATTCACTCTGTTTGACTGAAAGTCTTACAATAAGTTGTGCATATTAGATCTCAGTGTAACCTAGCACCCCTAATTCCTCCACTGACACCATCGTCCTGATAAAACTATCAGGGCTGCAATTTTTTGTCCGTGGGGGATTCCATTGAGCAGTTATGGAAATTTCGTTAAATTATAGTTTTTAAAGCACGTTGAACTGTACATTTGTCTCTCCATGTTATTCCCCTCGGAGTGTTTACTTTCCCTAAGAGGAACAGGCCTTGAGTGGGCCTTGCGATAATAGAGATAATAGAAATTAGTGTCTCTCAGAGAGATGTTCCACTTAGTCCTCCGCTACCTGACTGCCCGGCTGGAAGGGAGCGACAGAACCAGTCGAGTGAGTAACAGTCAGTCCATCCACCGCACCGCTGGCTTGGCAACACGCTCCGCCACGGCATCATGCCAGCATCATGTAAAACCAGACAAACGCTTGCTGGGGTTGCAAAACTCAATCAGGAGGGGCAGATCCACCCAGTCGCTGAGCCGTCGAGCCCGTCTGGACTTGTGCTGCAATTACCTGCACAGCCTGAAGCCATCCAGCCCACTCCACTGCTCTACCTCACCCCACCCTGTCAACTGTCAACAATAACGCAGAGAGAGCGGTCGGCCCTTCATGACCCCTACAGGGCAAAACCCAGCCTGCTCCCAGAGCCCAGAGCAGGAATAGCATGTCCATAGAAATCTAGAGTATAAAGCACATTGCACAGTGAGCAGTAAATCCCAGCTCTGTCTCTATGGTATGACGACATTATCTGACAACAACAATCATAGCACAGAGAACAGCCTGAACCAGTTGAACAGACAGTGAGAGATAGTCATTCTGTTAGTCATTCTCCTGGGGCCTCTGAGGGAGGAAGGGGGGGGGGGGGTGGTTCTAGCTGAGAGCTCTACCGGTCTCTTTCTCTTTTTTTCTTTCTTTCTCTGGGTCTGTCTTTGGGGTTGTGTAACTGTGCTGAGTGCTGTGGGCTGTGGGCTGGTGTTCTGCAAAGTAAACAGTTTCCTTTGTCCCATGCTAGCTGCTATGTGACCTAGCCAACGATAGAGGTTAGAGAGTTTACCTAGCACGTAGCCACCTCGGCACTATAGATCTGATGATGCAGGCTTAGAAAGAGAAAGGGGTTAAATTCCTCTGCAGGATTAATGCTGGGCTCCCAGGGCTGCAGTCAGCTCTGGCTGTGTTGTGTGTTGAGTGATAGGTGTGCTGAAAAGAGGCTTATTCGCACAGCAACCCCCGGCTTGTTGGATCAACAGGGAGGCTTGCCATGGCCATAAGTCCCACCTGGGGAGGGGATGTAGCACGCCAAACCCCTGCAGTGCGCTATAAACCGACATGCATTTCCTGGATTCCCACAAATAGGGATTGTAGCTACCTGCTTTCCATGTGCGAACTCGAACACGCTGTCTTATGGGAAGGATCTCAAAAATTGTAATCCCCAATTCTCAAAAATGTGTAATGTTTATATACTGTAGTCTGGACATCCAATGTTTCTGTAAAATGATATATCCCCATAAACTTCTAACAAGGAAATAAATATCACTGATGTATAATGTTTTTAATATTTTATAGTGGTGAATTAATAATATTTCAGATGTGTAAAGTCCCACAGAGTTTTTGGGATTGGTATAATACATTTCCCCCTCTTCTCTTCTCTTCTCTTCTCTTCTCTTCTCTTCTCTTCTCTTCTCTTCTCTTCTCTTCTCTTCTCTTCTCTTCTCTTCTCTTCTCTTCTCTTCTCTTCTCTTCTCTTCTCTCCTGTCCTTTCTTTAGGATCTACTCAGTTCCCGCAGAACAGGGAATGAAAGGAACGGTCTAACCACAGGATGAGCTCCAGTCCCATTGGACACCTGCAGGGGAGGACCAATGAACTGAGCTCTACAACATACTGCCCTTTGACCCAGGAAGGGTACACTTTCCATCCCAGCCTGCTCTTACTGAACCACTCCCTACTGCTCTCCTCTCTGGGACCATCTGTTACTGTGTCATGGGTCCCCTCCAAAGGAAACTTAGTTTCCTATATTTGGTCTCTTGTTTGTTTCTGTCCCACATATCCCAAAGTATGTGTGTATATTTAAAAAGGGAATTCTGCAGTTGCTGCTTTTGTCCAATGGCATATTTTACGAGAAAAACAAATATCCCACTAGAGATCATTTGCAATTGTTCCGACAGGTTTCTCCACTCCTTCGCTAAACTAAACTGTATTCAGAGTTGTTTTGGTGCATACAGAACATGCTTTTTTGAATGAGAAAAGCTAGTTTAATCCACCCTAAACCAGCCCAGTCCTCACTAAATTTCCCCATTCAGTTCTGTGACATATCCTGTCCTTGGCCTTTTAGTGACAACAGCCAATACAGTTGAAAGATAAAGCTTGTTCTCCCGTCTTCTCAACCTATGAAGGGAAAAAAGGAAAAGAAATGGGTGGAAAAAGCCAGAGGTCTGAGATGGAATTAATCAACCTTTGTGAATGATGATGTTTTCTTTTCAACACCCCCCTTCTCTTTTTCTTTTTGAAATGCTTCCTTTCAAAACGTCAACCACATCACTGATTGTAAATAGCTCTTGGATGGCTGAGGAATGCCTGATTTTAATGGTTTATAGTGCTGGGACGGGGGTATGGTGGGGAGAAATTGAGAGGATAAAATAAAGTGTTGGGGTAGGTAGAGTGGGATGTGAGTGGGGAAATACCCACGATGCCCATGTTTCATTCATACTGAGTATAAGGCCACTCCACCATCGCTCCCTGGCTCTCTTTTCATTTAAATGGCAATCAATCGTGCCCCGTGAACAAAAGCTTTAGGGCCGAGGTGCTGGCTGGCTTATTTCTTACTCTGCATTACAAAGAAAGGATGTTTTTGGGCAGGGGTCAGAGGAGAGGGGGAGTTGGACATGATGTGCTTCGGCATGACAGGGCTATTCATTTGTTGCGTTATCATGAGGGAACAAGGGTTGTTGTGAGTGTGTGTGAATTACACCCAAGATCAAGTAGTGTTGAAATCACTGGGTCTGTCAAAACAGCGTGCGCACTGTCTTTCTCCACTCAACCTTACCGCTGTGATGTCATCAGCTGGGGATGGGCTTGGCTGGGTTCCAGGCTGTACAGAAACACCTGTGTGTTATTAAGGCCTCCATCTCATGTTGTGTTCTCTGGTTCACTCAAATCAGAATTGTCCCAATCTGTTTAAGTTGACGAAATTCAATTAGTAAACAGATTCTAAACGCATACAGTGTGGTATGTGTGTGTCTGCACTCTGCAGGTGTTTGTGTTTGGGGAGATTGTGTATGTGGGGTTTGATTGAAGCATCACAACTAGCCCAGTAAGCCTGAGATGTAGTCTAGCTCTGACAGCATTTCAAAAGGAGAATAATTTGACATACAGTAAAAGAACAAAACAACTTTCACTTTCTGTTTGTTTACTGACCACAGTCACATTCAAGAAAGCCTTTTTCCCCTACTCAGAAATACCCTTAGAAATTCCCTTCACCTACAAAGTAGACGTTGTGGTTACGAGTCAGCGACTAGTCTCACTATAAGATGAGGTTTGCATAGAACAGTTTTTCTTGTTTGCGATACAAAGTACATCTAAGAACCATTCAAGCAAGCATGTTGAATAAGCCATGAACCAAACAAAGTGCAAAAATCCTAAAATAATTGGTTTGACCTGTGTAACGCTCTGTACATTCAGCTACACTCGCACATCTCCATGGCATTATGCTCCTTCAAAGCCACTTCATCTGTTGCATTGCTATTGTGAATGCATCAAAACTGATTGTCCTTCATTTATTTCTTCCAGGCCTTACGTTGAAAAGGGTATGAAATGTTCAAATATTGGAAAAAATATTGTATTTGCAAAAGAGCTCCATGGGCTTTTTCAGCTGTGCAAAAGTTTCTCAAGGCCAATTTTTCATCTAATCTTTTTCAAAAAAATTGTCAAGAGAAAGCATTACTGAGTTCAGCCAATCCCTGACACTGTCAGACATGGCTCTCCAAGAGCCCTTACCTATTACACAAAAGTCCTTACACCACCCCCTCTCCAAAAAAACTGAATCTGCTTAGGGTTTAGATTTGTCATTTTTACAACAATGTTTCAGGATTGTGCATACTGTCTTTTGATGAAAATAGGAAAATGTATCAACCAGCAGATTCTGTGTGATGAGCTTGGATGATGCGCCCTTTGCACAGCAATACGTAATGCAAATGTGGACAACAAAAAAATATTTTAGCTTTGTGTATTATTATATTGTGTTTTTATGAGATGTCCTATTGTAAAGTCAATATTCAAATGATAATTTAGTCTTAATTTTTAAGCACACGTCTTCATCAGTACTCATAATCAATGCTGATAAACCCTGTACATTCTGTTTGCTCAGGATCATTAACTGTTTGTAACGTACAGCAGCGAAGTGTTTCTACAATACTTTATATCTCATCCATTCCTATGTCTATGAATCTGAGTGTGTTTTAGAATAACGAGACCTGCACTAAAAGTGTAATCTTGCTTTTCTACTTGTACTGTAGGTTTCCACAGCCCACACGTTCTCCAATCATTCAATTTGGACTAGCATTACTCATGTTCTGTATATGGCTCTTCTATATCATGGATTATGACTATTTTTACATTAAATGTGTTCTGCTATGCTTTGTCTCGGCGTGAATGCTTCACAATATGCCATATGGACACAGAGCTGGTACACTATGTGGCATAATCCAGAGTTTTGCTCATTTAAAATTTTTAATTGTACAATGAAAAGCCACTAAGAAGCTTAAAATAACTTTCTACTAAAACATTTTGTCAGTCTGTTTTCTGAGTAAAGAACATGCTGGAACTACTGACCATCTGTTTTCTTTGTGAGTTATACAATACAGGAAAGGGAAGCAAACAGGTTTTATTTTTACATCCTGATTGCTTTAGGGGTATTTTGAAGATTAACAGATAGTGGAATGTTTTTTAGAACCATTTTATTCACTGGCTTGTATGAGGCTCGGCCGTTTCTGAGGTAGTGGTTTTAAAAATGTTCATAAGAACAGCTTTGCTAGAGTTGAGCAGGCTGTTCGATAGAGGTGGAAACAAACCTAATATCAAACATGACTCATCTTGTCATTATCCAGCCAGACTCGCAATTCATTTTCATTTCAAAGTTGGATTCGGTAATGGAAGTAATATTTAACAAAGACTAACAGGAAAATAATGTCCCTATTCTTCACCTGTCAGTGTGACTCATTTTTCCATAGTTTATTCTGGAGTTTTTAAAAATTCTCTCCACCTTTCTGTTCTGTTATAAGAACAATCATGATGTGGCCAGTGACACTATGCTTCTTCAAAGTCCAATATCTTGACTGCTGACATGTAAAACATTTTGGAACTGTATTAACAGTGCATTAATGGAAAAAAATACCCAAATACAGATTGAGTAAATTTTCCCTTTAAAGGTAGAACAGGGAAGCCTCTCAGACACCTATGTCAGTATTGTCCCTGTGGCATGTAGTATTGGCAATTCCCTACCCGGAACCAGAGGGACTGTTCGGTTAGATGAGGCTGTCAGAGGCATGATGGACCTCCATAATATCTGTGGAAATGAGACCATGAACAGGACATGTATGTGATTTATTAGAGAAAATATCATCCAAGTTGGTGACAAATCTACAGATAAAATCTACACAATGATCTGTGAAAAGCTAGGCATGAAATTGCTGTCTCTGGAATATCAGAGAGAAAAAAGGATCAGTACCTCTTCCAGTGCTCTTGGGGGCGCCTCTGAGCTACGTAACATCTACAGTATGTATTCTGTAACATTTTGTAAGCATTTGAAAATATACATAGAAACATGAGTGCCAAAGTATAATAAAACTTGCATTCAAAACTACAGGTAAGTCTTTAGAAGAGTGAGGGAGGGGTAATTTCATAATGTTGAGTGAGTCTCACTTGCAGTCTGTGGGAAAGGCACATGAAATACATATCACGTTCTCATCTCTGAAATGACAGACGCAGAGTTTTGTCCAACAACGTTTTCACACACACATAATGTGCACTGTCCCTGTAAAAGTAAAATAAACTCAAACTCAAACATACACACGCACATGGTCCATAATGTCTGTTGTATCAGTGTTGTTTCTCCATGTCCCTCTGATGAACTCTTTTGGTGTCTTGAGGCCACTCAGTAACACGCTTGTCCCCTCACTACTCTCTGGCCACTTGGTACGACCTGGGAAAAAACACACATGACATCAATTAATGAAATGTCCATTTACAGTATCCAGGGTCAATTCATCTCAGGTCAGATAATCAAATTTAAATGAATCAAACATTGATTATTCTAACATCAATTCATCAAACAATGCACTTTTTTTTTTTACAGAACTGTACATGGCTGACGAACCAATCGATTACAGCCAAACAATGCTTTAAGCCATTTGTCAACAATAGGATCTAAGTCAGCAGTCCATTCAGTGATTATGACTGATGTCAGTCTGACTTTAAACACTTACTCTATACAGTGATTTATCCATGTTCACAGTACTGTATCTACATAAACTAATTTAGGCACACAGATCCTCACTCATGGTATAGATAGAATACAGTGGCATTCAATACCAACACAGAATGATATCCCTAACCATTGCAACCCTGCTGGTCCACTTGGCTTTTTACCTTGTCCCTTTATAGTCAGTCACTTCACTGGAACACTTCCATTACAAATACTGTTGCATGATTGGACCTGTGTTCCATAATGAGGTCACAGCCACAAAAGCGTTGCCACAGTTTTGTCAGTTGTAGTATGTGAAGCTGAAGGTGACATGTATGGTTGGGTGTATACTGAATGTGTGCGTGAGTGCGTGTCACATTGATATAAGTGGCTAAAGAGGACTACTCACTTCCCTGTGCCCACATGACACCTAGGCATCCGGCATACTTTACCACCTGTGTGATAGAGAATGAGAGAGAGAGGAAGACAATAAAAGGGATAGAAATAGCTGTTTTTATGATAACAGTACAGTATTAACAGCGTGAATACGACAAAAAAAAGACACGGAGGGTAAATGTTTTCTACTCACAGCTAATGACCATAATACCCAGGATGAAGAGCGCTGCAGACATAGACAGACCAACAACACGGAGGAAGTAGTAGTCTGAGCATAGACACAGTGACACATAGATGAGTCTATTACCATGTGATTGTAACCCATGTTTGGAGGCATTGTGGTATTGATAAGTGGATTTTAGCTGCTTGGTTAATCATTGTATTTGTTAACTTTGGAAAAAGTCAGATCCTCTTACCATAACTGAATGGTTCATCCCACTTTGCGTCTGTGATCAAAGAAAAATACAATATCACTTAGTTGTTTTAAAGACAGTACTTGCATTGTATGTTTTTAGAGAATAAGAGGTGTAGCCTATATTCCTGCAAAAAAGAGAGAGGTGGGTCACATGAGAACAACAACACAATGAGATGACAACAGAGCGGTCTGGTCCAGTTGATGTATTGTTGAAGCCACATCTCAACCCTTATGTAAGCCTGCACAGCGCAGAGGGACACACTCGGAGACTTCTTATCTCTTACATCAGCCACAATCAAGCATTAATCTGAGGACAAGTTAGAGAAAGTGAGCTGAGGTGCTCTGTTTCTGTTTCCCAACTCCTCCAAGGGTTTTGTTTGGGAGACGGGGAATTGTGATACTGTCAAATTTGCTGTGAGATAACAATAACAAAACTCAGAAAACCCCTCCAGATTTAAGGCCAAGTTAGGCTAGGAAATGCCTTTGTTACCCCAGGCAACAGGAGAAACGACGGAGGTATCTTCAGAGGTGGTTGGAGATGGTGTCACTATGGACAGAGAGAGAGAGCGAGAGATAAAAAAAAAAGAACATTTTCTCTGTCAACATTTTGAGTCCTTATCTCTGTCATATGGACCTGTACATAATTACATCTCATTAAATTCCAGGTGCATTCCTTTTATGTTCCACTCCTTTTTTTTATAGAATTTCTGCATATTTAAATGGCACAACTCTCATAGGAAATCGGGTCAGTCTAATTACACTTTTTAAAGCGTATCAGTGGTGTCCCTGTCAGGTGCTGTAAAATCCACTGTCTGTCTATCTTAACGAGAAAGGGGAATGTAACATTTGCTAATTACAGAGCTAATTTGATTTTAAATTGCATGCACCCTTGACGTGAAAGACAGACCTGGTTATGGGATTTTCTTGATAGCAAAGCATCCATTCACTATAGCTCTGTTGCAGTGCGTTTCAGGGACTACCAATAGGAGTGTTTATTTTTCAGGGAACAGGTAATTCCTATATATCATGGAGGGAATAAGAGGTTTGTTATTTACCTGTGGTGGTTAAGGACTTAGCCGTGGGCGTTGTTGACTTGTTTGTGTGAGCTGAGGAGAAAAGCAGAGAGGATGACATTGAGTTAGAAGTGTGGCCTTGGTCTGTGGCAAGACCACACAATTTGAACTGTAATTTTAGTAATTTTATATGAAATAAAATTGTGTGACTTGCTTCAGCTCTTTAAAATGATTTGTGTGGTAGTTGAAGAAGTTTGAAAGGTTTTCATTAAGTGAAGCAGTGAAATATAGTCAAAGTTAAATATATTAAAATATCAGGTCTGATTACTTTGATAGACTGCTATATCAACCTTATTACTGGAGTGTGGGGTGTCATGTAAAAATGCCCACAGCGTGACATAGCTCACATTCAATGATTATTGTGAGCACATTTTTAAACTTGTGATTGGCTGTGATTGTGACATCACAGCATGAAAAAGCTCACAGCTTGATAATACTCACTGGTCAATTGGATGGATATCTGTGTTTTTTAGGTAGATGACGTCAGTGCCTGATTGAAATTGACACTAAAGTAATGACCACTTTTTAAATATATTATTGTTTGTTTTGCGCTTCTGTCTGGGTTGACTAGTTAGCTCGCATCAGGTAACTTTAGCAAATTTTGATTGGTAGAAGTTCTGATTTCAGATTTATACAGCAGAGAAATAGACTAAGATTTCATAGCCTCTACGGTTTTGTCTAAGTTGTTGGGAAAGTAGCTGACTTGTGTCAAAAGCTACATTGTTTACAGTGAATAGAATGTTGGAAGTCATTTTCAACAATGGGAGCTTTAGAATGTTGAAAAAATCTCATTACAGTGGATAAAGTTGTTTTAGGAGGACAAAAAGTCAAATAGTTAAAGAAGTAAACGTTTTATGAAAGAAACTTAATCCAGATGGAATGGCATTGTCACGCCCTGACCATAGAGAGCCCTCGGGGTTCTCTATGGTGTTTTAGGTCAGGGCGTGACTAGGGGGTTTTCTAGGTTTTATTTTCTATGTTGGTGTGAGTATGGTTCCCAATTGGAGGCAGCTGATGATCGTTGCCTCTAATTGGGGATCATACTTAGTGTGGTCCTTTTCCCACCTGTGTTGTGGGATATTGTTTTGTCTAGTGCTATGTGCGCTACGAACTGCATGTTCGTGTATTTATTTGTTGTTTGAAGTTTCATCTCAATAAATATGTGGAAATCTACTCACGCTGCGCTTTGGTCCACTCATTAAACGACGGACGTGACAGGAATTTCTATTTTAAACTGTGTAAGAGGAGTGGTGTTCCATATAACTACAAGTCAGAATAAGTGATACATCCTTTAAATTGTGGTATTTAAAATGTTTACTTAAGTGAAGTAGTGAAATATGTCAAAAGTACATATTTCATCATAAATAACTACACTCAGACTACTACACTTTTAGTCATAAGGAATTATACAAGTTGTAGGCTATTATTTTGCATCTAGAGGAAGAAGTTTGTTAGTGTTGATAAATTGAGGCTGGTATAGTAGAGGCAGTGACTGTTTTATAAATAGCTATAGTAGCCTTTAGTGGGAGACTAGGTAGTAGTAAGTGGCCCAGAAGTACTAGTAGCAGTACATTGTAGTAGTAATTCAGAATGTTTTAGGTAGGTAGGCCATGGGTTAGCTACAGTAAGTGGAGTCACTATTGTAGTTTGGTTAATGACTGTGGGGGGTTGGGGTGAGCTGTGTGGCATAATCAGTCTTATGTGCTCCCCCAGTGCTATAATCTGATTGGTAGAAGATAGTATGTGGAAAGGAATAGACCCTCAGCCTGTTAAAAGGTCAATTTAGTCCACCAACCCCAAAAGGAAACAAGAAGACTTTCAGTAAACAGTAAAATGTAGAGGTTTTGATGACCAATAAGTCATACCCTCTACATTTGTGTCTTACTTGCTGGGAAAATGGTCAACATTTCAGTTGTTCGTAAAAGTTGAGAAGAAAAGTAGTTGATTTGATTACGAAAACAGCTGTATCGTTTGATTGGTAGAAGATATTTCTGTTCTGATATCAGATTGAAATAGGAGAGAAGTAGACTAAGAGTTCATACCCTCTAAGTTTGTTTAGCTTGTTGAGGAAGTGGTCAAAGTAGCTGATTTGTGTCAGAATCACATTGTTCACAGTGAATAGAATGTTAGAAGTCACAGCTTCAGAATGGTCGTTTTTAAAGAGTCACTGCCTTTAGAAATCCCCTTGAAAATGGCCTGTGTGGTGTCGATATGAGTCAGAAACAGTTATGCTAGTGTAAATAGGATAGTTTTGGTCATGAAGTCCATCTCGTCTACAACGGAGTTTGGAACATCTGTGCGTCACAACGGGTAAATAAAAGTTGTTTTGAGTTGATGTCCTTTTGCCCACTAACATAGGCTGAGCAGCTGTGGTGATTGCTCTCTATTCAATGTAATAGACAGTGAGACAGATCTGCCCAGCAGCTCTGACTTTGTTTACATAAGACATGTCGCACATTTTTTTACTTGAGAAATACTGCACCAAACACCTTAATTAGATGTAAAACTGCGCAACTAAAACATCCTCTGCAAAGACTTCAAAGTTATTTCCTATTTCTTGAGTTATCTTAGATTAATTCTTAGAACTTTGAAGAAGGGAAACAGGCTTCTGCATCTATAGTGTCTCATGGGGGACAAAAATCATTAACCAAACGTGGAATCAGTCAGGAAACACACCGCCAAGACTGAAATCTGTTTTTTCTAATGAGAAACAGAAAAACACACGTGCCAATCGAAATGTGCAGTGGCTCTTTAACAATGGGAGCTTTAGAATGTAGAAGAAATCCCATTAAAGTGGGTGAGGTTTATTAGAAGCTTAATAGGTTCAAAAGTATAAATGGTTTCAATCACACTGGTCCTGACCGGCCTGCATGTTTAAAAGGTTGAATGGCGTTTCTAGCTTAAACGGTGTAACAGGAGTAGTGTTCCAAATAATAAGTACGATTTCTTCTGTCGCAAGTTCCAATAATGAAATAGTCCAAAATAAGTTATACATTATTTAAAGTGTGACTTCTTTCGCAAGACACAGTAATTCCTCAAATTGATTACAGCTACTGAACCAAAGCCAGTTAGGAGGGGGACAAAGTAATTACAAACATTGGTGATATAGCTGCCATGGTATACAGACATTGATTTCCATTCATCCTGCTGGTGAAAAAGATTTAAAAGAAGGTCCTATTAAGAGTGAAGTTCTGAGATTAACGGTGAGTTGTGACAGGTGGAAAGATACAGTGAAATATGAAATAGCCCCATGTGACATCATCTAGAAATGACAAAGAGGACTGTACCAGTTCTGGCTGGAGAGGGAGTCACTTTCACCGATCGATTGGGGTGTGTGGTGGTAGGGCTCTGAGCAAGGGGCCCTGTTGACAGAAAACAAATGACTTTTCAAGCATTACACAAACAAAGCAGTTGGGTAAAACCTAAACAACACATTACAAGACAGTCGGAAGCACAAAACATAGCTTCCAAATAACTACAACAAGTTAGAAATAAGTGGTACATCCTTTAAATTGAGGCATTTAAATGTTAAATGGGAAGTAGTGAAACATAGTCAAAAGTGCATATTTCATCATAAATAACTACAGTCAGACTACTACACTTTTAGTCATAAGGAATTACAAAAGTTGTAGGCTATTATTTTGCATCTAGTGGAAAAAGTTTAGAAGTTTGTTAGTGTTGATAAATTGAGGCTGGTATAGTAGAGGCAGTGACTGTTTTATAAATAGCTATAGTAGCCTTTAGTGGGAGACTAGGTAGTAGTAAGTGGCCCAGAAGTACTAGTAGCAGTACATTGTAGTAGTAATTCAGAATGTTTTAGGTAGGTAGGCCATGGGTTAGCTATAATAAGTGGGGTGACTATTGTAGTTTGGTTAGTGAGTGTGGGAGTTGTTATAGTGGGTTAGTCTAGTGGGTTGGGGTGAGCTGTGTGGCATAATCAGTCTTATGTGCTCCCCCAGTGCTATAATCTGATTGGTAGAAGATAGTATGTGGAATAGAATAGTCCCTCAGCCCGTTAACAAGTCCCTTTATTCCACCAACCCCCAAAAGGAAACAAAAAGACTTACAGTAAACAGTAACATTAAGAGGTTTTGATGACAAGGCAGAAGGTTTTGGTCCCTCTGGTCCCAGGTCCAGCTCTGCCTCACATCTGTACTCTACTTCACCCTCATATCTTTTGTGGGTGATGGTGATAGTGGAGGACATATTCACTAGTTCCTTTGTGGAGTCATTAAACGTTTGAGTCTCTATAGTTTCATTCCCTTTGTACCACCTCACAACCAGGTTCTGTAGAGGAGCGATATTCTGGATGACACACTGCAGCTGGTACTCCTTCCCCTCCATCATTGGACCAGAGTGGCTCAGAGGAGAGATAGACACGTTGTCTGGAGTCTCTAAAGACAAAATAGTTACATATAGTGAAATATAATGGATTTTACTGACAAAACTCACAAATATAAGAAAAATAACTTACTGTAGAGAATGACAGGGAGAATCTCAGTACACTGACTTCCATTTTGTGGCTTGACGTAGCATTTAGGTTCTATTGTCCAGTCCATGAGGCTTCTCACAGTCCAGGTGACAAAGTTTACATTTCCTTGCAAACCTGTACCTCCGAACGTGGCCTCCCACCCCATCCCCTCGGGGTCTATGGATGATGTGCAGTTGACTGAGATGGAGTCTCCATATCTCACCACTACTCTGGGAGGGTTGAGCTCAACAGGACAGGAGGCATGTGTAGGCGCACCTACAGTTCAGAGCATAACAGAGACCATAATCATATCATTTACTTTCTCAAGCAGACTTAGCTTAAACAAAAAATATATCCCAAGTATAGGCCTAGAATGCAGAACAAATAAATAATAGGTTGCATTAATGGCCTTTTTCGGAACGCAGTTTCTAATCAGTAACGTTAAAGCAGCAAAATGCAACTTTTTGGGCGACCTGACCAAATTCACATGGATATGTGAGTTATACAGTGGAAAGAAAAATTATGTGAACCCTTTGGAATTCCCGGGATTTCTGCATAAATTGGTCATACACAAATTATTGTATTTTTCTTGTCTATATTGAATATATAATTTAAACATTCACAGTATAGGTTTTAAAAAGTATGCGAACCACTCGGCTAATGACTTCTCCAAAAGCTAATTGGAGTCAGGAGACAGCTAACCTGGACGAGATTGGAGATGTTGGTTAGAGTTGCCCTGCCCTTTAAAAAACTATTGCTATTCAGTAGAAGCATTGCCTGATGTGAACCATGCCTCAAACAAAAGAGATCTCAGAAGACCTAAGATTAAGAATTGTTGACTTGCATAAAGCTGGAAAGGGTTACAAAAGTATCTCTAAAAGCCTTGATGTTCATCAGTCCACGGTAAGACAAATTGTCTATAAATGGAGAAAGTTCAACTGTTGCTACTCTCCTTAAGAGTGTTCGTCCTGCAAAGATGACTGCAAGAGCACAGCGCAGAATGCTCAATGAGGCTAAGAAAAATCCTAGAGTTTCAGCTAAAGCCTTACAGAAATCTCTGGAACATGCTAACATCTCTTTTGACGAGTCTACGATACGTAAAACACTAAACAATAATGGTGTTCATGGGAGAACACCTCAGAAGAAGACATTGCTGTCAAAACAAAACATTGCTGCACGTCTGAAGTTTGCAAAAGAGCACCTGGATGTTCCTCAGTGCTACTGGCAAAATATTCTGTGGACAGATTCTAAAGTTGAGTTGTTTGGAAGGAACACACAGCACTCTGTGTGGAGAGTAAAAGGCACAGCACACCAACATCAAAACCTCATCCAAACTGTAAAGTATGGTGGAGGGAGCATCATGGTTTAGGGCTGCTTTGCTGCCTCAGGGCATGGACAGCTTGCCATTATCAACGGAAAAATGAATTCCCAAGTTTATCAAGACATTTTGCAGGAGAATGTAAGGCTATCTGTCCTCCAATGGAAGCTCAAAATAAGTTGGGTGATGCAACAGGACAATGACCAAAAACACAGAAGTAAATCACAACAGAATGGCTTCGACAGAAGAAAATACACCTTCTGGAGTGGCCCAGTCAGTCCTGACCTCAACCCGATTGAGATGCTGTGGCATGACCTCAAGAGTGCGGTTCACACCAGACATCCCAATAACATTGCTTAACTGAAACAGTTTTGTAAAGAGGAATGGTCCAAAATTCCTCCTGGCCGTTGTGCAGGTCTGATCCTCAACTACAGAAAACATTTGGTTAAAGGTTATTGCTGCTAAAGGAGGGTCAACCAGTTATTAAATCCAAGGGTTCACATACTTTTCCCACCCTCCACTGTGAATGTTTACACAGTGTGTTCAACAAAGACATGAAAACGTAGCATTTTTTGTGTGTTATTAGTTTAAGTAGACTGTTTGTCTGTTGTTGTGACATAGATGAAGATCAGATCAAATGTTATGACCAATCTCTGCATAAATCCAGGTAAATCCAAAGGGTTCACATACTTTTTCTTTCCACTGTTGATATGTCATTCTTCATTGAAAGCAGGTCTAAGAAGTGATAAATCAGTTCCGTGTGAACTATTTCTATGGTTCCGGTTATCAAGTTTAGTTTTTGCTTTCAGTTTTGTACACCAGCTTCAAACAGCTGACAATACAACATTTGTGGCTGTGGAAAATATAATTCACATCATTTTAGATGGTAAAATAATTCTCTACACTATACAATGCATTCAGGACGTATTCAGACCTTTGACTTTTTCCACATTTTGTTACGTTACAGCCTTATTCTAAAATGGATTAAACTGTTTTTTCCACTTGTCAATCCACACACAATACCCCATAATGACAAAGTAAAAACAGTTTTTCTAACTGTTTGCGAATTTATGAAAAATATACAACTGAAATATCACATTTACATAAGCATTCAGACCCTTTTCTCAGTACTTTGTTGAAGCACTTTGGCCGCGATTACAGCATAGAGTCTTCTTGGGTATTACACTACAAGTTTGGCACACATGTATTTGGGGAGTTTCTCCCATTCTTCTCTACAGATCCTCTCAAGCTCTGTCAGGTTGGATAGGGAGCGTTGCTGCACAGCTATTTTCAGGCCTCTCCAGATATGTTCAATCGGGTTCAAGACCAGGCTCTGGCTGGGCCACTGAAAGACATTCACAGACTTGTCCCGAAGCCACTCCTGTGTTATCTTGGCTGTGTGGTTAGAGTCCTTGTCCTGTTGGAAGGACCTTCGCCACAGTCTGAGGTCCTGAGCATTCTGGAGCAAGTTTTCATCAAGGATCTCTCTGTACTTTGCTCCATTCATCTTTGTTTCGATCCTTACTAGTCTACCAGTCCGAGCTAATGAAAAACATCCCCACAGCATGATGCTGCCACCACCATGCTCCACCGTAGGGATGGTGCCAGGTTTCCTCCAGACGTGATGCTTGGCATTCAGGCCAAAGAGTTCAATCTTGGTTTCATCAGACCAGAGGATCTTGTTTCTCATGGTCTGAGAGTCCTGTAGGTGTGTCTGGCAAACTCCAAGCAAGCTGTCATGTGCCTTTTACTGAGGAGTGGCTCCCATCTGGCCACTCTACCATAAAGGCCTGATTGGTGTAGTGCTGCAGAGATGGTTGTCCTTTTGGAAGGTTCTCCCATCTCCACAGAGGAACTCTGGAGCTCTGTCAGAGTGACCATCGGGTTCTTGGCCCGATTATGTCCAATCAATTGAATTTACCACCGATGGACTCCAATCAAGTTGTAGAAACATCTCATGGATGATCAATGGAAACAGGATGCACCTGAGCTCAATTTCGAGTCTCATAGCAAAGGGTCTGAATACTTATGTAAATAAGGTATTTCTGTTTTTATCCTTTATAAATTTGCAAACATTTCTATAAACCTGTTTTTGCTTTGTCATTATGTGGTATTGTGTGTAGATTGCTGAGTATTTTTTATTTATTTAATCCGTTTTAAAATAAGGCTGTAATGTAACAAAATGTGGAAGGCACTGTACGTGTCGACTATTAGAATATAAACACATAGCCTACTCTTTTTTATTTTTTTATTTTTTATTTTTTTTTTACAATTAACTGAATTACTTACCAGAGGAGAAGGACGGGAAACCCAAGACTCTAATATTTGTGTAAACTGTTCAGAATTGTCTTCTGTGGGTGTCACTGAGTAGGCTGATTCCCCATTTCATGAGTGCACAATCCCTAGGTTAGACTGTACAGTGCAATATGAATGTTCAATACACACAATTAGCTGACTGGGTAGGTGACTTGTCAAATAAACAAATGATTGTATTTTGTAAAATTTACAACAACATTCCAACCTTTGTTTTGCCTTATTTAGTCCAAATATGCCATGAATCCACTATTTGTATCCGTTTGCATCAGTTTCAATGCGAGACTTTTATTTTGAAGGTGAACTGACGATTCTACTATTGTGGTCAATTGTTATTGTGGCTCAGTTCACATAGGTGCTTCAGTACGTGGGGTCGCTATTGTAGTTTGGTTTGTGTCAGTGGGGTTTCTTATAATGGGTTAGTTTATTGAGTTTGGGTGAGCTGTGTGGCATAATCAGTCTTATTTGCTCCCGCAGTGCTATGATTTGATTGGTAAAATATATTTATGTTCTGATTTCAGATTTGAAAAACAGAGAACTAGAAGATTTCATACGCTCTACGTTTTTGTCCAAGTTGTTGGAAAAGCAGGCAAAAATGCAGTTCTTCTGAAAAGTTGGGAGAAAGTTGGCAATGTTGTTACTAAAACAGCTATATCGTTTGACTGGTAGAATATATTCTATTCTGATTCCACATTTGAATAGCAGAGAAGTAGACTAAGATTTCCTACGCTCTACGTTTTTGTCTAACTTGGGAAAGTGGTCAAAATGGCAGTTCTTTCAAAAGGTTGAGAGGAAAAGTACTTGATGCTCTTACTAAAACAGCTGCATCGTTTGATTGGTAGAAGATATTTCTGTTCTGAAATCAGATTTGAATTGCAGAAAAGTAGACGAATATCAAATCAAATCCAATTTTATTGGTCACATACACATGGTTAGCACATGTTAATGTGAGTGTAGCGAAATGCTTGTGCTTCTAGTTCCGACCATGCAGTAATATCTAAAAAGTAATCTAACAATTTCACAACAAGGAATGAATAAGAATATGTACATATAGATATATGGATGAGCGATGGCCGAACGGCATAGGCAAGATGGAGTAGATGGTATAGAGTACAGTATATACATATGAGATGAGTAATGTAGGGTATGTAAACATTATATAAAGTGGCATTGTATAAAGTGACTAGTGATACATTTATTATTTCCAATTTTTTATTATTAAAGTGGCTAGAGATTTGAGTCAGTATGTTGGCAGCAGCCACTCAATGTTAGTGATGGCTGTTTAACAGACTGATTGTCTTGAGATAGAAGCTGTTTTTCAGTCTCTCGGTTCCAGCTTTGATGCACCTGAACTGGCCTCGCCTTCTGGATGATAGCAGGGTGAACAGGCAGTGGCTCGGGTGGTTGTTGTCCTTGATGAATTTTTTGGTCTTCCTGTGACATCGGGTGGTGTAGGTGTCCTGGAGGGCAAGTAGTTTGCCCCCGGTGATGCGTTGTGCAGACCTCACTACCCTCTGGAGAGCCTTACAGTTGTGGGCGGAGCAGTTGCCGTACCACGCGGTGATACAGCCCGACAGGATGCTCTCGATTGTGCATCTGTAAAAGTTTGAGTGTTTTTGGTGACAAGCCAAATTTCTTCAGCCTCCGGAGGTTGAAGAGGCGCTGTTGTGACTTCTTCAACACGCTGTCTGTGTGGGTGGACCATTTCAGTTTGTCCGTGATGTGTACGCCGAGGAACTTCAAACTTTCCACCTTCTCCACTACTGTCCCGTCGATGTGGATAGGGGGTGCTCCCTCTGCTGTTTCCTGAAGTCCATGATCATCTCTTTTGTTTTGTTGACGTTGAGTGTGAGGTTATTTTCGTGACACCTCACTCCAAGGGCCCTCACCTCCTCCCTGTAGGCCGTCTCGTTCGTTGTTGTTGGTAATCAAGCCTACCACTGTAGTGTCGTCTGCAAACTTGATTATTGAGTTGGATGCGTGCATGGCCACGCAGTCATTGGTGAACAGGGAGTACAGGAGAGGGCTGAGAACATGGCCCGCTACCAAAACCTGCGGGCTCTCCTTCACCGCAGCCAACATGAGTAAAACAGCTTTTGGGGCCCCAGTGTTGAGGATCAGCGGGGTGGAGATGTTGTTTCCGACCCTCACCACCTGGGGACATCCCGTCAGAAAGTCCAGGACCCAGTTGCACAGGGTGGAGTCGAGACCCAGGGTCTCGAGCTTAATGACGAGTTTGGAGGGTACTATGGTGTTAAATGCTGAGCTGTAGTTGATGAACAGCATTCTTACATAGGTATTCCTCTTGTCCAGATGGGTTAGGGCAGTGTGCAGTGTGATTGCGATTGTGTCGTCTGTGGACCTATTGGGACGGTAAGCAAATTGGAGTGGGTCTAGGGTGTCAGGTAGGGTGGAGGTGATATGATCCTTGACTAGTCTCTCAAAGCACTTCATGATGACGGAAGTGAGTGCTACGGGGTGATAGTCGTTTAGCTCAGTTACCTTAGCTTTCTTGGGAACAGGAACAATGGTGGCCCTCTTGAAGCATGTGGGAACAGCAGACTGGGATAGGGATTGATTGAATATGTCCATAAACACACCAGCCAGCTGGTCTGCGCATGCTCTGAGGACACAGCTAGGGATGCCGTCTGGGCCGGCAGCCTTGCGAGGGTTAACACGTTTAAATGTTTTACTCACGTTGGCTGCGGTGAAGGAGAGCCCGCAGGTTTTGGTAGCGGGCCATGTCGGTGGCACTGTATTGTCCTCAAAGCGAGCAAAGAATTTGTTTAGTTTCTCTGGGAACAAGACATCGGGGTCCGCGACGGGGCTGGTTTTTGTTTTGTAGTCCGTGATTGACTGTAGTCTCTGCCACATACCCCTCGTGTCTGAGCCGTTGAATTGCGACTCTACTTTGTCTCTATACTGACGCTTAGCTTGTTTGATTGCTGTGCGGAGGGAAAAGCTACACTGTTGGTATTTGGTCATGTTTCCGGTAGCCTTGCCCTGATTAAAAGCAGTGGTTCGCGCTTTCAGTTTTGCGCGAATGCTGCCATCAAGCCACGGTTTCTGGTTGGGGAAGGTTTTAATATTCGCAGTGGGTACAACATCCCCGATGCGCTTGCTAATAAACTCGCTCACCGAATCAACGTATACATTAATGTTGTTGTTCAATGCAATGCGGAACATATCCCAGTCCACATGATCGAAGCAATCTTGAAGCGTGGAATCAGATTGGTCAGACCAGCGTTGGACAGACCTGAGCACGGGGGTTTCCTGTTTCAGTTTCTGTCTATAGGCTGGGAGCAACAAAATGGAGTTGTGGTTAGATTTGCCAAAAGGAGGGCGAGGGAGGGCTTTGTATGCAACAATGATTCAGGATTTTGCCTGCCCGGGTCGCGCATTCGATATGCTGATAAAATTTAGGGAGCCTTGTTTTCAGATTAGCCATGTTAAAATCCCCAGCTACAATAAATACAGCCTCAGGATATGTGGTTTCCAGTTTACATAGAGTCCAAGTTATTTCAGGGCCGTCGAGGTGTCTGCTTGGGGGGGGATATACACGACTGTGATTATAATCGAAGAGAATTCTCTTGGTAGATAATGTGGTTGGCATTTGATTGTAAGGAATTCTAGGTCAGGTGACCAAAAGGACTTGAGTTCCTGTATGTTATTATGATCACACCACGACTCGTTAATCATAAGGCAAAAATCCCCGCCCTTCTTCCTACCAGAGAGATGTTTGTTTCTGTCGGCGCGATGCGTGAAGAAACCAGGTGGCTGTACCAACTCTGATAACGTAATGAGCCATGTTTCCGTGAAACAGAGAATGTTACAATCTCTGATGTCTCTCTGGAAGGCAACCCTTGCTCGGATTTCGTCTACCTTGTTGTCAAGAGACTGGACATTGGCAAGTAGTATACTCGGGAGTGGTGGTTGATATGCCTGTCTACGGAGCCTGGCCAGAAGACCGCGCCGTCTGCCCCTTCTGCGGCACCGTTGTTTTGGGTCGCCTGCTGGGATCCAATCCATTGTCCTGGGTGGTGGATCAAACAGAGGATCCGCTTCGGGAAAGTCGTATTCCTGGTCATAATGTTGGTAAGTTGACGTTGCTCTAATATCCAATAGTTCCTCCCGGCTGTATGTAATAAGACTTAAGATTTCCTGGGGTAACAGTGTAAGAAATAATACATAAAAAAAACAAAATAATGCATAGTTTCCTAAGAACGCGAAGCGAGGCGGCCATCTCTGTCGGCACCGGAAGTCAATATGTCATACCATCTATGTTTGTGTCATATTTGCTGGGAAAGTGGTCAAAATGTCAGTTGTTTGTAAAAGTTGAGAGGAAAAGTAAGTTGATTTAATAACTAAAATAGCTATATCGTTTGATTGGTAGAAGATATTTTAAGATTTCTTACCCTCTAGGTTTTTGTCTAGCTTGTTGGGAAAGTGGTCAAAGTAGCTGATTTGGTTCAAAAGTGTGTCAAAAATCACATTGTTTACAGTGAATAGAATGTTGAAAGTCACAGCTTCAGAAGAGTTATTATAGTGTTAAATTGACTACAAAGTGTAAATAGGATCATTTTGGTCATAAAGTTAGTCTCGTCTACGACAGAGTTTGGAACCGCCATGCGTCACAACGGGTAAATGAAAGGTGGGTTTTGAGTTGATGATGTCCATTTTGCCCACTAACATAGGCTGAGCAGCTGTGGTGATTGCTCTCTATTCAATGTAATAGACAGTGAGACAGATCTGCCCAGCAGCTCTGACTTTGTTTACATAAGACATGTCGCACATTTTTTTACTTGAGAAATACTGCACCAAACACCTTAGTTAGATGTAAAACTGCGCAACTGAAACATCCTCGGCAAAAACTTTGTTATCTCAAATTCATTCAATAGGCTTCCGCGTCTATAGTGTCTCATGGCGGACCAAAATCATTAACCAAATGCGGAATCAGTGAGGAACACACTGCCAAGACTGAAATATTGTTTTTCAAATGAGCAACAGAAAAACACACGTGCCAATCGACATGTTCAATGGCTCTTTAACAATGGGAGCTTTAGAATGTAGAAGAAATCCCATTAAAGTGGGTGAGGTTTATTAGAAGCTTAATAGGTTCAAAAGTATAAATGGTTTCAATCACACTGGTCCTGACCGGCCTGCATGTTTAAAAGGTTGAATGGCGTTTCTAGCTTAAACGGTGTAAGAGGAGTAGTGTTCCAAATAATAAGTACGATTTCTTCTGTCGCAAGTTCCAATAATGAAATAGTCCAAAATAAGTTATACATTATTTAAAGTGTGACTTCTTTCGCAAGTCACAGTAATTCCTCAAATTGATTACAGCTACTGAACCAAAGCCAGTTAGGAGGGGGACAAAGTAATTACACACATTGGTGATCTAGCTGCCATGGTATACAGACATTGATTTCCATTCATCCTGCTGGTGAAAAAGATTTAAAAGAAGGTCCTATTAAGAGTGAAGTTCTTGAGTTAAGCTACAGAGAAATATGAAATTGCCCCATGTGACAACACCTAGAAATGACAAAGGGGACTGTACCAGTTCTGGCTGGAGAGGGAGCGGCAGTAACATTCGTCACCAGAGTCATTTTGGGGTGTGTGGTGGTAGGGCTCTGAGCAAGGGACCCTGTTGACAGAAAACAAATGACTTTTCAAGCATTACACAAACAAAGCAGTTGGGTAAAACCTAAACAACACATTACAAGACAGTCGGAAGCACAAAACATATCTACTGCTGCAATTATTCTCCACAACAATTGAGTAATGTATTCCTAGCAGCAGCCAGGGTTGAGAATGTGTCCACACACAGCCAGTGGGAGGGACAAAGGGAGGGAGTTACTCAGCTAACAACAAACGTTCCCACAACTTTAGAGAACATTCCCTTAATGTCAAATAGAACTTACACAGAACGGGGTTACCATGTTCTCAGAATTTAAAATATCAATGTTCTAGACTCGTTTCATGGTAACGTTGCAAGAACATTCATGTGTCCAGTTTTCTGTGTTATGAGAATTTTCCATCAACGTCCCACCAAACATACACAGAACATGGTTGCATGTTCTCAGAACATAATATATTAATGTTCTAGACACGTTTCAAATAAACGTTGCTGGAACATTTCTGTGTATCAGTTGTCAGGATGTCGCCTGATGGTCCCTAAGAAGTGTTCTCCCCCCCAAAAAGTGTAATTACACATCACGCCTTGTTACTGTTGCCGAGCCAATCAAGGCCCTGAAGGGTGAACCACTTATAGCTCTTTGTCTGTTGTGAACATTAGGGATATTCACATACACAGTGCTTTTAACATAGTGTTTTTAACGTACACATGTTGCACACTTTAAAATAGATGATTACAATGTGAATGTGCATTTACACAATAATTATTCAACATGTCTTCACCTGGGATTTGAATTCACAACCTCTTGGTTCACGGTACTGTGATCTCAGTGATTTGATTGACTTATTTCAGTATTTTAAGAGCTTTCTTTATAGTTGTCTAATGTTGTTGGGGCATGTTAAGCTGTTTTAATGATACTCCTGAATTACTATGATCAATGAAATCATTTTTTCTTGAGTGTACTTTTAACATAGCTGAGATTTACTACAAAGTGCACTCAACCTATTGCTTACACCTATCGAGTTGTTTTATCTACATAAGTGCCAAAGGAGGAGGGGTTAGGGTTTCTTCTGGACAGGGCCTAACTATACTGGACTAATAAACACATGTCCTAGAGCAGGGACGGGCAACGTGTATGCCCGCGGATGAATTTAAAAGTAAATGATAGGAACTCAGTTGGGCTCTCAACTTACTATTGAGAGTTAAAATAGTAGAATACACAAGGTGCAATTTCAATTTTTATTTATTTATTGGTAAGTCTACCGGCCAGCTATCTAAACTTGTAGTAATTATTGTTGAATTACTGACCGGGGGGGCCTCGTTGATTTTGTTAGTCCACTCTCACACAAATTCACTACATGAAAAGTATGTGGACACCTGCTCGTCGAATATCTTATTCCAAAATCATGGGCATTAATATGAAGTTGGTACCCCCTTTGCTGCTATAACAGCCTTCACTCTTCTGGGAAGGCTTTCCACTAGATGTTGGAATATTGCTGAGGGGACTTGCTTCCATTCAGCCAGAGCATTAGCATTAGTAAAATTCATCCCAAAGGTGTTCGATGAAGTTGAGGTCAGGGCTTTGTGCGGGCCAGTCAAGTTCTTCCACACCGATCTCGACAAACCATTTCTGTATGGACCTTGCTTTATGCACGAGGGCATTTTCATGCTTAAACAGGAAAGGGCATTCCCCAAACTGTTGCCACAAAGTTGCAAGCACAGAATCATCTAGAATGTCAATGTATGCTGTTGCGTTAGGATTTCCCTTCAGTGGAACTAAGGGGCCTAGCCCGAACCATGAAAGATAGACCATTATTTCTCCTCCACCAAACTTTACAGTTGGCACTATAAATTGGGGCAGGTTGTGTTTTCCTGGCATCCCCCAAACCCAGATTCGTCTGTCGGACAGTCAGATGATAAAGCGTAATTCATCACTCTAAAGAAAGTGTTTCCACTTATCCAGATGGCGGCGAGCTTTACACCACTCCAGCCGAGCTTGGCGTTGCACATGGTGATCTTAGGTTTGTGTGCGGCTGCTTAAAGGAACATTAAGGGTAACATTACGTTCTCTCTCCCTAGAATTGATAGCTGGGTAGATAGAGCGCTGTGAATGTATTCAAAGTCTGTGATAATAATAGTCTTGTGAGCGGGCAGTGCAGCGTTGTTATGAAGGGGCTGCTCTGGCCAACACAGAGGTAGATTGTCCTGGCCCTGAGAGACGTGAGAAGCAGGCCTTTGTACACACTCCACTCCCCATCAATACCTTCCAATTAACCACTCCATGATGAATCGCTACAAGCCCACTATGGGCCCACTGGGTTCCCACAAGCAAATGTGATTAGAACTGAATCAATTTCCTAACAGGGAAATCAGTTCTGTTGCTGAATCCCTGTGAGGTCATTTTAGATATTTACAGTGTGGTTCAGAGGAGGAGAGATGTCACTGAAAAAACAGATACATTCTTAGGAGTGACTCAGGACTGTTAGGACCCTAGGGGTCTGTGGAGGTACAGCAGGTGAGCTGCAAAAATGTGTATATTTTTATGAATGTCTCTAGCAACAACAGACTAAACAAATGTTGTGCTACATACCTACAGTAGAAATGAGGGGAATATCTTATTTTTAAACGATGTCTGTTTTTCTCAACTCCTAATATTGAGCTAATTACACTCATTGGAGTATCTGACATAGGCTTTGAAAAAGCTCCCAAGACTACCAGTCGCGGCAAATGATGCTAGCTGCTGGCAAGCTTTTTTGACTTGGTCATACATTTTTTCCAACACATTGCTAACCTTTAACCAGCTTAACAGCTGCTATTAACCAACATGTATGTGGAGTGGGACTGGCACATCTATTGTATAATTATCAAATAAAGTCAAAATCAAATCAAATTGTATTAGTCACATGCGCCGAATACAACAGGTGTAGACCTTACAGTGAAAGGCTTACATACAAGCCCCTAACCAACAATTCAGTTTAAAAAATCTGAATAAGAATAAGAAATAAAAGTAACAAGTAATTAAAGAGCAGCAGTAAAATAACAATAGTGAGACTATATACAGGGGGTATCAGTACAGAGTCAATTTGCGGGGGCACCGGTTAGTCGAGGTTATCACAATTATCTTAATACATTCATTTTAGGAGAATGAATACATAGAGAGGGTGAAGTTAGTAATAATTTTACGAGCAGAACGACACAGTTGGGAGGAGAAGCTTCGTTTCCAAAAGTTCAAGGTGGTCAAAATCATTAGTTTTTGAGACAGGGGTGTTACCAAAGCTGTGTTGTATTCATTAGGTATGTCATAGCTCATTTTTTAAAATCCATTATGATGCAATAAAAGCTCAAAACATTTTTCAACAAAAATGACAACTGTGGCCATTTGCATTACATTTAATTGTTACACAAAATTCTATAATCGTCACAGCCCTAGTTGGGAGATACCTTTCTAACTAATAGGCTATGTTAGAGTTTACACTTTTTCCAGTTATAATGTGTGTAGGTCAAAATAATGAAAACCTATCTACCAAATCTATTCATTTTGAAATGTTGGTTACTTGTCCTTGTCATTAACATTCATGTTCTGCTAACATATGATGGGGTCACCGGTTTGCCTGGGCGGGGGTCCGAGGGCAAGGAAAGGTTGAAGACCCTGTTTTAGTTTGAGATGAGGAAGGGAGAGAGTGTGTATACAGTATGTTTATATGAGAACAGTGTGTTTGACCGTGGGTGCATGCATGTGTATACAGTGGGGAGAACAAGTATTTGATACACTGCCGATTTTGCAGGTTTTCCTACTTACAAAGCATGTAGAGGTCTGTAATTTTGATCATAGGTACACTTCAACTGTGAGAGACGGAATCTAAAACATAAATCCAGAAAATCACATTGTATGATTTTTAAGTAATTAATTTGCATTTTATTGCATGACATAAGTATTTGATACATCAGAAAAGCAGAACTTAATATTTGGTACAGGAACCTTTGTTTGCAATTACAGAGATCATACGTTTCCTGTAGTTCTTGACCAGGTTTGCACACACTGCAGCAGGGATTTTGGCCCACTCCTCCATACAGACATTCTCCAGATCCTTCAGGTTTCGGGGCTGTCGCTGGGCAATATGGACTTTCAGCTCCCTCCAAAGATGTTCTATTGGGTTCAGGTCTGGAGACTGGCTAGGCCACTCCAGGACCTTGAGATGCTTCTTACGGAGCCACTCCTTAGTTGCCCTGGCTGTGTGTTTCGGGTCGTTGTCATGCTGGAAGACACAGCACGACCCATCTTCAATGCTCTTACTGAGGGAAGGAGGTTGTTGGCCAAGATCTTGCGATACATGGCCCCATCCATCCTCCCCTCAATACGGTGCAGTCGTCCTGTCCCCTTTGCAGAAAAACAGCCCCAAAGAATGATGTTTCCACCTCCATGCTTCACGGTTGGGATGGTGTTCTTGGGGTTGTACTCATCCTTCTTCTTCCTCCAAACACGGCGAGTGGAGTTTAGACCAAAAAGCTCTATTTTTGTCTCATCAGACCACATGACCTTCGCCCATTCCTCCTCTGGATCATCCAGATGGTCATTGGCAAACTTCAGACGGGCCTGGACATGCGCTGGCTTGAGCAAGGGGACCTTGCGTGCGCTGCAGGATTTTAATCCATGACGGCGTAGTGTGTTACTAATGGTTTTCTTTCTTTGACCAGGTCCTGCCGTGTAGTTCTGGGCTGATCCCTCACCTTCCTCATGATCATTGATGCCCCACGAGGTGAGATCTTGCATGGAGCCCCAGACTGAGGGTGATTGACCGTTATCTTGAACTTCTTCAATTTTCTAATAATTGCGCCAACAGTTGTTGCCTTCTCACCAAGCTGCTTGCCTATTGTCCTGTAGCCCATCCCAGCCTTGTGCAGGTCTACAATTTTATCCCTGATGTCCTTACACAGCTCTCTGGTCTTGGCCATTGTGGAGAGGTTGGAGTCTGTTTGATTGAGTGTGTGGACAGGTGTCTTTTATACAGGTAACGAGTTCAAACAGGTGCAGTTAATACAGGTAATGAGTGAAGAACAGGAGGGCTTCTTAAAGAAAAACTAACAGGTCTGTGAGAGCCGGAATTCTTACTGGTTGGTAGGTGATCAAATACTTATGTCATGCAATAAAATGCAAATTAATTACTTAAAAATCATACAATGTGATTTTCTGGATTTTTGTTTTAGATTCCGTCTCTCACAGTTGAAGTGTACCTATGATAAGAATTACAGACCTCTACATGCTTTGTAAGTAGGAAAACCTGCAAAATCGGCAGTGTATCAAATACTTGTTCTCCCCACTGTATGTGTGAGAAAGAAATCGTTATTTTTCATGGCTTACCTGGTAGTGTGAGAAACAGACATACTGCCATCCAGCTCAGCTGAATCTGAAAGATGTGAGAGAGATGTGAGTGAGAGATTGATTGTGGTACAGAGTCTCAGCAGGGTCTGTAATTAATACAGCATTAAGCTGACTACTACTACAGCTGGAAATCTGCAAGATAAGCAAAGGCCCTTAAGCAGCACAGGTGACACTGCAATGAATACAGATCACTTAGAGGCAGCCACACAGGCACATCTGTTATACCGACAATAGATTACAACAGACACATGACAACCACACATCTATCAACCTTCATTAACGCCCTGCTTGTTTGTGTGCTCCCGCTGCACGTAAACACACTCACACTCTGCCCATTATAGGGCTGAGTAACAGGTTTCAGAACCAGCTCCTAACGTTACAGTAGCTGTAATGGTTTTGTAATGATTCTCTAATGGTAGTCTACACAACGAGACATACACTACGAGCTACTGTGTGGAACAAGGGATGCGTTCATGTAGGCCCATGACTAATATCAGTATAAAGAGGAAGTAGCCGTGTTACAGGTTTTATGTCAGTTACTGAGGCTACATGTCTTTTGAAACACAGGAAATTGTACTCATAGCGGTTGTTTCTACCACTTCCCTCCCCCACACCTAAGTGCAGTCAAGCACATTTTTCATGCAATGAAGATGGCTGACAATCTCAAACGAAATGTATAATACGATATACAAACTAGATGAGTGCACTCTCATTTTCTAATCCATGGAATTATACTGATGCCCTGTTTCCATTTTTCCAACTGAATGCCATGATCTCTGTATACTTACACATATCATCACCTAGCACACAGCACATGGCCCTGATTTAGCTGAATTGGAAGGTTGAGGTCATGTGTTGAGATGAGATAGAGTCCATGGCTATAACGGGAATCCTCCCACATGCTCCTTAGTACATTGTTGCTACCGCCGCTCCCTCAGCCATCACACTGTAAATCATATCTCGGAACTCCTTAGTGTCGCCAATTAAAAATCTAGTTGCGGAATGAGGATCTGTCATAACAGCAACACTTACAGCAATCAGGTGCTACTCAGAGCTTTCTCTGAGACACACAACTACTGTACAGGGTTATAATAGCTTTTTCTAATCACTCTTCATCTGCACCATATGGTAATCGTACACAAAATAACAGGCAAACAAGTAAACACATTCATTCTGAGGAGAATTTCAATCACCCTGACAACCTTTTAGTTCTGAGAAAAAGCAGTGTGTATACAGAAAAATTACATCATCAGTAAACCAACCAGGAACCCAAGGATTATTTGTTCTAGAGGGATGGAGAGCAGAGAGCGAGGTGGATGAAGGCAAGGAAGAAGGGAGGGATTGACAGCCAGAGGAGTGTTTTGGTGTTGTATTAGTACCTAGCTGAGATGCCTCCCCTGACTTATTCTGATGGCAGCATGTCCTCAGGGCAGGGGAAGCGGTGACAGGTAAATGTCAGTGGGCATCATGAGGCTTGACAGCTCAGATTAGCGGGTCACGCCAGTCCTAATTTCACTCTGAAGCCTCTGAAGCATATGTCAAGGCAAGGGCCTGTTCGCCTGGGGCTGTCCCAGCCTCCCCACCAGACTCTCTCTCACCCCTCTAACCCCGTCTGGCCGCCGCTATCTCTCTCTCTCACTCACTCACCCATTGTCTGTTTATCTTTCTGTGTATCTAGGCTGTTTGACTGTCCGTCTGTCAATCTCGAACATCCGCCACACGTTCTCTCTCTCTGTCTCTCACTTCACATATCATACTCTCTCCCTTTCTCATGAGTACCAATGTCCCTCTCTTCCTCCTCTCCTCTTTGAGTCCCAAATAAAAGTCATTCAGCTCACCTTGGTGTCCATCCTGAGTTGTCGCGTAGTTCCAGAGCTCGTTCCAGGGCAGCATCCACGGTCCCTTTCCTCTGTGTGTCAGTCAGGAACCATTAAGAACCATTAGTCGACCACACCCTTCTGCTCATGACTTCCTCGTTCCATTCCTTGCTTACTGCACTTTTTTTTTTCTCTCACCCACTCTTTCTCTTTGCTGGCTCTCACACGTGGGCCTCCCCACTTTCTTTTTGTTCTCTGTCTTCCAGACTAGTCTCTCTCACTGTCAGTCTGCCTCAATCGTCTCTGTGTTAGTGGTTCTTGTCTGTCTGTTTTATACCCTGACGGCTGGTGTTTGTTTGTCTGTCTCTCTTTTCTCATTGTGTTTGTGTTTGCTTGTCTTTGTCTGCTTGTCTCTCTTTTTGGCTGCCTCTCTCCATGTCTGTGTTTCTGCGTGTCTCTTTTTTAATGTCTCTCTCCTTGTCTGCATGTCTCGTTTTGAATGTCTCTCTCCATGTCTGTGTCTGCATGTCTCTTTTTGAATGTCTCTCTCCATGTCTGTGTCTGCATGTCTCTTTTTGAATGTCTCTCTCCATGTCTGTGTGTCTGCATGTCTCTCTCCATGTCTGTGTGTCTGCATGTCTCTCTCCATGTCTGTGTGTCTGCATGTCTCTCTCCATGTCTGTGTCTGTATGTCTCTCTTTTTGAATGTCTCTTTCCATGTCTGTGTGTCTGTATGTCTCTCTTTTTGAATGTCTCTCTCCATGTCTGTGTGTCTACATGTCTCTCTTTTTGAATGCCTCTCTCCATGTCTGTGTGTCTGTATGTCTCTCTTTTTGAATGCCTCTCTCCATGTCTGTGTGTCTCTCTTTTTGAATGTCTCTCTCCATGTCTGTGTGTCTCTCTTTTTGAATGTCTCTCTCCATGTCTGTGTCTGTATGTCTCTCTTTTTGAATGCCTCTCTCCATGTCTGTGTGTCTACATGTCTCTCTTTTTGAATGCCTCTCTCCATGTCTGTGTGTCTGTATGTCTCTCTTTTTGAATGTCTCTCTCCATGTCTGTGTGTCTCTCTTTTTTAATGTTTCTCTCCATGTCTGTGTGTCTGCATGTCTCTTTTTGAATGTATCTCTCCATGTCTGTGTGTCTGCATGTCTCTTTTTGAATGTATCTCTCCATGTCTGTGTGTCTGCATGTCTCTTTTTGAATGTCTCTCTCCATGTCTGTGTCTGTATGTCTCTCTTTTTGAATGCCTCTCTCCATGTCTGTGTGTCTACATGTCTCTCTTTTTGAATGCCTCTCTCCATGTCTGTGTGTCTGTATGTCTCTCTTTTTGAATGTCTCTCTCCATGTCTGTGTGTCTCTCTTTTTTAATGTTTCTCTCCATGTCTGTGTGTCTGCATGTCTCTTTTTGAATGTATCTCTCCATGTCTGTGTGTCTGCATGTCTCTTTTTGAATGTATCTCCATGTCTGTATGTCTCTCTTTTTGACATCCTCTTGTACCCAAAAAGTTTAAATTAAAAAAATACTTAATTCTCACAGTACTCATACATTTAAGCATCATCAAAGATTAGTGGGAAGGGAACTGTCCTTCACAGATTCAATTAGTGCAGAACTTCCAGTAAGAAAGTGCATTGAAAAGCACAGTACTGTACTGAGAAACACAACAAGGAAAATAGCCCCACTGGGCACATACGTTGTCAACTAACGTGAATTCAAAGTGAAATCAACAAATAAATATCACAGTGTCATTGGATTTAGGTTAAAAGTTAGTTGAAAAAAATACAAAATACCCTTACGTTTATGATAATTTTTTTCAAATGCAATTAGTTTCCCATGTTGATTCAACATCATCACATTATTTTTGTGGGTTGAAATTATGCAGAAACAGCATTGGTTCCATCAGTTATAGCCCAGTGGGGCGATGCTCTTGGAGAGTTGTCAGCACAGCCTCTCCAGCCACTACAATATTACACAACAGTGAGACACCAGTCCAGGCCGGTCACAATGGACAATGGGGCCAATTCAGGCCCTCAAACAGAGGACACAGTCTTCGCTGCAGGAGTTGGGGTGGCTTTTGGATTGTCCCCATCCAGTCACGTTCTTTACTTCTCAACATGCTGTACATCCTCCTTCTCCTCCTCCTCACAAGACATGCCACTGGCCACACTGCACCAGACCACTGGATATAATACATTTTCTTAACCTTTTCTTCTCTTTTAGATTTCAGCAGGTAGTCTTCAAATAGGTGAATACAATCCAAATAAAATAAAATCAAATGGTATTGGTCACATACACATGGGTAGTATATGAGGTTGAAGAGGCGCTGTTGCGCCTTCTTCACTATACTGTCTATGTGGGTGGAGCATTTCAGTTTGTCCATGATGTGTACGCCGAGGAACTTAAAACGCTCCACCTTCTCCACTGCTGTCCCGTTGATGTGGATAGGGGGGTGCTCACTCTGCTGTTTCCTGAAGTCCACTGACCATGGCTGAGAATCACAGGCACATAGGCTACTGTATTCTACAGATGTCTTCAGCAAGCTTACAGTAATGCAGTGCTGTCAACATATTGTAAAATGGTGAACATATGGACATTGAAATAATACTTTACATTCAATAAAAGACGGTCAGTTAAGCATTGTTTTTCTATTACCTCTATGGCTATTAAATGGCAAAAGACATACCTCAATGCGTGTTACACATCTTTAAAAGCCCTGTGCTGTTATAGCCTACCCAACATGTAAATACATTTAGTCACCATGTACTCTAAATGCAATTCTATAATTACTGGTTGTATTGTATTCTGGTGTTCTTTATTAACCACGTGGTCCAGACAGGGAGGAACGTGTATGCCATGCCATTAAAGCCATTAGCCAACATCAATAGTTAAAGAGGTTCACCATACTCCTTTAGCTTTAGCATGTATTCAAATCAGCCTTCATCAAATATTAACCATTAATTCTGTTTTTATTTCAAAGCTGCCTTTCATAGGACAACTCTTCTATTTTTTTTTTGAGTTTCACCCAAATCTAAAACTAACTTTGCATTCTCTTTGCTCACATAACCCGCTGCAGGAAACTGCTCTAAAGATGTCTGTATGTACTCTCAGTTTTTTGTAGAGCAGGACTGGGGTCATTTCTATTTCAGCTCTACTTAGTTCAAGAAGTGAAAATGTGGTGCAGCATGTAGGGAAAGGTTTTACTAATTGTATGGTTTGTGTTACTGCATTGGTTCAGCAACCTTATTAGCCACCTGGGATTGACAAATGTGTATTCACTTTTATTCCGGTGTATTTTATTCTATTGTGTAGAAAAAGGGTATAGAAAAGAGGTGTATAAAGAGGAAAAACCATCTCGTATTATTAAGCTAATTAATTTCTCAATTTGTTTTCCATTCCTACTCGTACCGTTGGGACCTTCTTCTGCACATAATACATCAAACAGCCCATGACATGAGAGAAGAGAAATGGACGTTGACGTGCCTGTATTAGGCTGTCAAACCTTCAATTTAGCAGATTATAGTTCCTCTCCACTCCTCCATGATGCATCGGCAGCAGGATAGAATAGATTTTCATTTGAATACCTGCTTGTCACTTTGACTGGAACTTAAGACAATTTTTCAGTAATGAGACAAATGTGTCTTGACAGTCCATGATGGAAAATAACACACCTAATTGAGAGACAGCACCAGCCGTCTGGTGAATCATTGGGATGAATCTCTTTCATATCTGGGTAGCTGGGTAGAGACAACCGCAGATGCCTGGCAATGTGGGGGAAACTCATGTAGAATAGACTGTAGAAGAACAGACTTCATCATTATCAGTCACGTGCTTGATCTCAAATAGACCCTAACTGTAAATATTTCCACAACTGTGTTCACAACAGTTACGTTTTCAGGGCAATTTGGTGAGAATACTACTCTGTATTGGGAACAATAATAAATAATATCTGAGATCTCATGGGAGACTTCCTCCAGAAATAGAATAGGTCTTAAAGAAGGCGGAATGATCCTCATTAAAATAGAACCAGTGGCTTATTCTATTTTCCCCCTTGGAATGAGTAAATAAAGATTACGTTTTCGACTCTGTCTGTCTGTGTGTGTGCACTCTTGTGACTGTATGACAAATCAAGCTGAAGGGAGAACGAGGAAGTAAGGTGTTGATTGGTTGTGTCTGTGTGTATAATATTGTATGTTTTTGAGTGTGTAAGTATGTGAGTGTGTGTTCAATGTGAGTTTTATGCGATTATCAGAGGGCTATGAGGAAGTAGTGTTGTTCTTTGACGTCCTGGGACACACACATACGCACGCATGCACATACACCACCCCCCCACACACGCACGCATGCACATACACCCCCCCCCCCCCACACACACAGATATTATGGGAAGTAGGAGGAAGCACAACCTTGTGTGTGCATGTGTAGATGCTATTTTCTCAGGACAATGTTGCGTGATTCAGATTCCTAATCTGAACCCTCACCTGAACAACACCACCAAGTCTTTTTAACCAGGTACATTGTCAAAATGTTCATATCAGTTCGATCTGTACAGACCAGGGAGCAATATCCTGCAATAAACTTAAACTACCTTGAACTAACTACAGATCTGCACAATAAAACCAAGTAATAGGGCTATCTGAGGCAGGGGCGAAAATCTGATATCAACTTGAGGGGACAATTACATGAAATTTTCTCAAGAGCAATTCCTGAGGGGGACACCAAAAGTAGTGCTGTAACACAGCCTACGTTATAATATGTTAAATGTATATTGAGGAACCATAATCACTACTACTGGATAATTGATAGGTACAGTAGTTAACTGAAGGGTTGTCCCAACTTGTTCAAATGTTTAAATCATTATAATACTAATAATAATAGTTATAGCAGTGTTCCTTATCAGTCCAGTATGTATGCAGGCATTTGTATTTACAACCAGCAATACCAAAAAAGCCAGTAGGTGGTAATGGTACTGTACACTGTATGGGTGCAGTTTTCATGAATACAATGAACATGGTGCGATCTCATCTCAAAGAATCTCCATTGAGAACCATCACAAAGTTGGTCTCCGCACTGAACTGACCATTTTATTTAACTTTTTCTGATTCATTTAAATAGTTATTAAATATGTGCCACTGGTTTGGGTCTATTACTGTCACGTCCGTCGTAACGAGGAGACCAAGGCGCAGCGTAATTTGAATACATTCTTCTTTTAATAAACGAAGAACACTTAACCTGTTTGGGCTTCAGGGGCAGTATTGAGTAGCCAGATAAAAGGTGCCCATTTCAAACGGCCTCGTACTCAATTCTTGCTCGTACAATATGCATATTATTATTACTATTGGATAGAAAACACTCTCTAGTTTCTAAAACCGTTTGAATTATTTCTCTGAGTGAAACAGAACTCATTCTGCAGCAAACTTCCTGACAGGAAGTGGAAAGTCTGAAATTGAGGCTCTGTTCAACTTCCTGCCTATACATGGGCATGACACGTAAGAGTCTACGTACACTTCATACACCTTCCCCTGGTTGTCAAGAGGCGGTGAGAGAAGAAATTTCGTGTTTATCTTGGTCTGAGGTGGAATTAAAGCTCTTTGTATGACGTGACCGTCCATTTCCTGTTTCTGGAGCGCGCGAAAGGGGACATGGATTTGCCTTCTGTTTAGCTGTCGTTATGGACGACTAACATCTCCGGTTTAGATTTTATTTGATACATGTGACCATATCATCGTAAAGTATGTTTTTTCAATATAGTTTAATCAGATTATTGATTTTTTTTTTTTTTTTTTTTTTTTTTTTTTTTATTTAACCCCTTTTCTCCCCAATTTTCGTGGTATCCAATCGCTAGTAATTACTATCTTGTCTCATCGCTACAACTCCCGTACGGGCTCGGGAGAGACGAAGGTCGAAAGCCATGTGTCCTCCGAAGCACAACCCAACCAAGCCGCACTGCTTCTTTAACACAGCGCGCCTCCAACCCGGAAGCCAGCCGCACCAATGTGTCGGAGGAAACACCGTGCACCTGGCCCCCTTGGTTAGCGCGCACTGCGCCCGGCCCGCCACAGGAGTCGCTGGAGCGCGATGAGACAAGGATATCCCTACCGGCCAAACCCTCCCTAACCCGGACGACGCTAGCCCAATTGTGCGTCGCCCCACGGACCTCCCGGTCGCGGCCGGCTGCGACAGAGCCTGGGCGCGAACCCAGAGACTCTGGTGGCGCAGTTAGCACTGCGATGCAGTGCCCTAAACCACTGCGCCACCCGGGAGGCATTTTTTAGAAATATTTAACTTTCACACATTAACAAGTCCAATACAGCAAATGAAAGATACACATCTTGTGAATCCAGTCAACATGTCCGATTTTTTCAATGTTTTACAGCGAAAACAGCACGTATATTTATGTTAGCTCACCACCAAATACAAAGAAGGACAGACATTTTTCACAGCACAGGTAGCATGCACAAAGCCAACCTAACTAACCAAGAACCAACCAAACTAACCAAGAAACAACTTCATCAGATGACAGTCTTATAACATGTTACACAATAAATCTATGTTTTGTTCGAAAAATGTGCATATTTGAGGTATAAATCAGTTTTACATTGCAGCTACCATCACAGCTACCGTCAAAAATAGCACCGAAGCAGCCAGAGTAATTATAGAGACCAACGTGGAATACCTAAATACTCATCATAAAACATTTCTGAAAAATGCATTGTGTACAGAAATGAAAGACAAGCATCTTGTGAATCCAGCCAATATTTCAGATTTTTTAAGTGTTTTACAGCGAAAACACAATATAGCATTATATTAGCTTACTACAATAGCCTACACACAACCGCATTCATTCATCAAGGCACGTTAGCGATAGCAATAGGCACGTTAGCGTTAGCGAATAAACAGCCCCAGCCCAGTACCACCAGTGCCAACACCACGCACCAAGCCTCCTGTGCGTCTCCAGAGCCCTGTACGCACTGTTCCTTCTCCCCGCACTCGCCCTGAGGTGCGTGCCCTCAGCCCGGTACCACCAGTGCCGGTACCACTCACCAGGCCTATAGTGCGCTTTGAGAATTCAGTGTGCCCTGTTCCTGCTCCCCGCACTAGCCTTGAGGTGCGTGTCTCCAGTCCGGTACCACCAGTTCCGGCACCACGCACCAGGCCTACTGTGCGCCTCAGCAGGTCAGAGTCGGCCGTCTGCCCAACGCCGCCTGCACTGCTCGTCTGCCCAACGCCACCTGCACTGCTCGTCTGCTCAACGCCGCCTGCACTGCTTGCCTGCCCAGCGCCGTCTGAGCCATCCGTCTGCCCAGCGCCGTCTGAGCGGCCTGCCTGCCCAGCGCCATCTGAGCCATCCGTCTGCCCAGCGCCATCTGAGCCATCCGTCTGCCCAGCGCCATCTGAGCCATCCGTCTGCCCAGCGCCATCTGAGCCATCCGTCTGCCCAGCGCCATCTGAGCCGCCCGTCTGCCCAGCGCCATCTGAGCCGCCCGTCTGTCCCGAGCCGTCAGAGCCGCCCGTCTGTCCCGAGCCGTCAGAGCCGCCCGTCTGTCCCGAGCCGTCAGAGCCGCCCGTCTGTCCCGAGCCGTCAGAGCCGCCCGTCTGTCCCGAGCCGTCAGAGCCGCCCGTCTGTCCCGAGCCGTCAGAGCCGCCCGTCTGTCCCGACCCGTCAGAGCCGCCCGTCTGTCCCGAGCCGTCAGAGCCGTACGTCAGTCAGGAGCCGCTATAGCCGTCAGTCAGTCAGGAGCCGCTAGAGCCGTCCGTCAGTCAGGAGCCGCCAGCCAGTCAGGAGCCGCCAGCCAGTCAGGAGCCGCCAGAGCCGCCAGCCAGTCAGAAGCCGCCAGAGCCGCCAGCCAGTCAGGAGCCGCCAGAGCCGCCAGCCAGTCAGGAGCCGCCAGAGCCGCCAGCCAGTCAGGAGCCGCCAGAGCCGCCAGCCAGTCAGGAGCTGCCAGAGCCGCCAGCCAGTCAGGAGCTGCCAGAGCCGCCAGCCAGTCAGGAGCTGCCAGAGCCGCCAGCCAGTCAGGAGCTGCCAGAGCCGCCAGCCAGTCAGGAGCTGCCCTTCAGTCATGAGCTGCCTTCCAGTCATGAGCTGCCCTCCAGTCATGAGCTGCCCTCCAGTCATGAGCTGCCCTCCAGTCATGAGCTGCCCTCCAGTCATGAGCTGCCCTCCAGTCATGAGCTGCCCTCCAGTCATGAGCTGCCCCTCAGTCATGAGCTGCCCCTCAGTCCGGAGCTGCCCTTCAGTCCAGAGCTGCCTCTCTGTCCGGAGCTGCCCTTCAGTCCGGAGTTGCCCCTCTGTCCTGAGCTACCTCTCTGTCCTGAGCTACCTCTCTGTCCTGAGCTACCTCTCTGTCCTGAGCTGTCTCCTAAATCATGTGGGGGCCTTGGGGAGGACTCCTAGGCCAAGGTCGGGGGCGAGGGTCGCCATTCAAAGGACGCTAAGAAGGGGGACAAAGACAGTGGTGGAGTGGTGTCCTCGTCCACCGCCGGAGCCGCCACCACGGACAGATGCCCACCCAGACCCTCCCCTTGAGTTTTAGGGGTGCGTTCGGAGTCCGCACCTCAGGGGGGGGGGGGTACTGTCACGTCCTGACCATAGTTCTTATGTGTTTTGCTTGTTTAGTGTTGGTCAGGACGTGAGCTGGGTGGGAATTCTATGTTGTGTGTCTAGTTTGTCTGTTTCTGTGTCCAGCCTAATATGGTTCTCAATCAGAGACAGCTGTCAATCGTTGTCCCTGATTGAGAATCCTATATAGGTGGCTTGTTTTGTGTTGGGGATTGTGGGTGGTTGTTTCCTGTCTCTGTGTTTGTGTTCTGCACCAGATAGGTCTGTATCGGTTTGCCACTTTTGTTATTTTGTATTTGTTTAGTGTTCACAGTAGTTGTTGTTAATTAAACATGTTGAGCACTGGCTACGCTGCGTGTTGGTCCGATCCCTGTTTCACCCCCTCTTCTAGTGAAGAGAGGGAAGGCCGCCGTTACAGAACCACCCACCAATCTCGGACCAAGCAGCGTAGCAACGGGCAGCAGCGGCAGCAGCAGCAGCAGCGGGACCAGGAGAAATGGACTTGGGAGGACGTATTGGACGGAAAGGGTTGCTACACATGGGAGGAGATCCTGGCTGGTAATATTTTTTAGAAATATTTAACTTTCACACATTAACAAGTCCAATACAGCAAATGAAAGATACACATCTTGTGAATCCAGTCAACATGTCCGATTTTTTCAATGTTTTACAGCGAAAACAGCACGTATATTTATGTTAGCTCACCACCAAATACAAAGAAGGACAGACATTTTTCACAGCACAGGTAGCATGCACAAAGCCAACCTAACTAACCAAGAACCAACCAAACTAACCAAGAAACAACTTCATCAGATGACAGTCTTATAACATGTTACACAATAAATCTATGTTTTGTTCGAAAAATGTGCATATTTGAGGTATAAATCAGTTTTACATTGCAGCTACCATCACAGCTACCGTCAAAAATAGCACCGAAGCAGCCAGAGTAATTATAGAGACCAACGTGGAATACCTAAATACTCATCATAAAACATTTCTGAAAAATGCATTGTGTACAGAAATGAAAGACAAGCATCTTGTGAATCCAGCCAATATTTCAGATTTTTTAAGTGTTTTACAGCGAAAACACAATATAGCATTATATTAGCTTACTACAATAGCCTACACACAACCGCATTCATTCATCAAGGCACGTTAGCGATAGCAATAGGCACGTTAGCGTTAGCGAATAAACCAGCAAAAGATATCAATTTTCACTAACCTTCATAAACCTTCCTCAGATGACAGTCCTATAACATCAGGTTATACATACAGTTATGTTTAGTTCGAAAATGTGCATATTTAGAGCTGAAATCAGTGGTTATCCATTATGCTAACGTAGCTTCCTTTTCCCAGAATGTGCGGATATTTCTATTAGACTCTCACCTATTCTGACCAAATAGCAATTCATAAACATTACAAAAAAATACATGTTGTATAGGAAATGATAGATCCATTAGTTCTTAATGCAATCGCAGTGTTAGAATTCTAAAAATATCTTCATTACGACATAAGGCTTATGTTATAGCGAAAACTACTAGCATACAGTTCGACAGATATATGAAATAGCATCATAAAATGTTTCTTACTTTTGGTGATCTTCCATCAGAATGTTGGACAAGGGGTCCTTTGTCCAGAACAGTCGTTGTTTGGATTTAGAACATCGTTTTTCCCTCTTGAATTAGCAAGCACACTGGCAAAGTGGCGCGAAGCTCTCCTTTCTGAAAAAAGGCACACAACGCAACACGCCTAACGTCCCGAATAAATTTCAAAAATCTAATAAAACTATATTGAAAAAACATACTTTATGATGATATTGTGACATGTATCAAATAAAATCAAAGCCGGAGATAGTAGTCGCCTATAACGACGGCTTTTCAAAAGGCAATTCCAGGTCCATCTGCGCGCTCTCCAGAAAACAGAAAATGGATGACTCGTCGTGCCAAGAGGATATATTCCACCTCAGACCAAGATAAACACTTCATTTTTTCTCTCACATCCTCTTGACATCTAGGGGAAGGTGTATGACGTGCATGTATACTCATACGTGTCATGCCCATTTATAGGCAGGCCCTTGAACAGAGCATAATTTTCAGACTTTCCACTTCCTGGTCAGAAAGTGTGCTGCCAAATGAGTTCTGTTTTACTCACAGACAAAATTCAAACGGTTTTAGAAACTAGAGAGTGTTTTCTATCCAATAGTAATAATAATATGCATATTGTACGAGCAAGAATAGAGTACGAGGCCGTTTAAATTGGGCACGTTTTTCCCCCAAAGTGTAAATAGCGCCCTCTATCCTCATCAGGTTAAACATGTTGAGCACTGGCTACGCTGCGTGTTGGTATGATCCCTGTTTCACCCCCTCTTCTAGTGAAGAGAGGGAAGGCCGCCGTTACACTGACCTAACCAAATAATAAAGAAAACAAAGATAACTAAGGTCAGGGAGTGACAATTACAATATCTCTACAAGAACAAAACGCTCAGAATAAGTACAGTTCTAAAAGCGAGAGAACTACTTCAATGAATAACTCAAACAAATCAAACAAAATATCCTTCAGAAATACTTAGTTATTGTTCAGTCAGTCTCAACTCTTCAAACAGCTATGGACAAGTATGTCACACAAAGTATGCAATTTTAAATTAAATTAAATAAATAAATAATTAGTAAGTGTACTGTCATGTACTGAAAACTACAAAACAAAATAACAAATATCATTCTATACACCAGGGGTTCTCAAACAGGGGTCCGTGGAGCCCTAGGGGTCCCTGGTGTAATTGCAAAGGGTCCGTGAAATAAAAAGTGTAATGAAGGTATTCAGCAGCACAAGGATTGCAGTAACTTTACATATAATATAGAGGGGGTGGAGGTCCTTGAGGGCCGCTCAAAACCTTGCCTGCCTTACCTCAAAATATGCAGGGGTTCCATATGTGTAAACATACTGAATTATAATTGGATGCATTTTACCGCCATATCATACTGTGCTATGATTGGTTAAGACCACACAAATGGTTAGGTCATGGTCAGTTTGATCCTGGTTGGCGATACGGGAACATGCCAGTTATAGCTAGCTAATAAAGAGCTACGTTAAGAAATATCCTGTAATACTGCATTTTATTATTTTGTACAAAGTGTGGTGTCAGAGTAAAAGGTCTTAAAATATGGATTTTTCTGGAGTTCCTTCACCTCGAATGGACTGGGAGTCTACAAACTTACCCGATGCATGGCGTAAGTACAAACAGCATGTGGAGCTAATGTTCACGGGTCCTCTGAAGGACAAAGGAGAAGAGGGAAAGTGCAGCTACCTACTCCTCTGGATCGGTGAAAAAGGGAGAGATATTTACAACACATGGACACTTACCGAGGCTGAATCAAAGGTACTGAAAAGATACTACGATCGTTTTGAAGCATATGTTGTGCCGAAGACCAATACGATATTCGCTAGGTACAAATTCCATGAGAAAGTACAGGGAGCTAGCGAGTCTTTTGAACAGTTTGTGACAGAGCTGCGTGTGCTTGTGAAAGACTGTGATTATGCAAACAAGGATGAGATGGTCAGGGACCGTATTGTATTTGGAATACACTCACCGCGAGTGAGAGAGAAACTTTTGAATGTTGGGTCTGAGGTAACGCTGGACAAAGCTATTGACATAGCCAGATCTCACGAGCTAGGACAGGCTCAGATGAAAACCATTTCGCGCGGCAGCACGAGCGCATCACGTGAACACGCAGTGCACGCAGTCAGGCAGACATCAAAGCACACCTCCGGTGCACAGAGAGCGCGTTTTAGAACGGAGAGAGACATAACTCCAAAACAGAGCGACACAGACTCAAAACGCCCCAAAACATGTGGATATTGTGGATACAAAGTGCATGGCGAACAAGGAAATTGCCCAGCTAAAGGCAAACAGTGTACTAAATGTGGAAAATGTAATCACTTTGCAAAAGTGTGCAGAGCTTACCGTGGAAAAACAGTACACACAGTGAGTGAAGATGAAAGTCAATCATAGTCATATGCTGATGAACTATTTACTGATTCAGTGACACAGACAAGTCAGATATCAGAGACAGAGCAAGCCTTTGCTGACATTGAGATAGGAACACAAGGCACAAAGCTAAAGTTCAAACTAGACACTGGTGCACAAGTAAACATTATTCCTCTGAATAAGTACCGCAGCTTGACATCTGAGTGTGAGCTACAGCCCACCACGCGCAGACTGACTGGTTATGGTGGTGAACAGCTCTCAGTAAAAGGCACATGCACTTTCAAATGCAAATACAAGGAAAGTGACATGATGTTGGACTTTAATGTTGTTGACACTAGAGCACATTGCAGTGCTAGGTCTTAAACCATGTTTAGACATGGACCTCATCAAGCTAGTTTTATCAGTGACAGCACCAGTAGAGACAGACAATGTACTGGAGGAGTTTGCTGATGTTTTTACAGGAATAGGATTATTCCCAGGAGAATGTACCATTCACCTTGACCCAGACGCAATCCCTGTGGTCTACCCACCGAGAAAGATTCCCCTTGCTCTCCGTGCCCGTCTGAAGAAAGAGTTGGAGAGCATGGAGCAATCTGACATAGTCACCAAGGTTACAGAACCGACTGACTGGGTAAATACGTTAGTGGTGGTGGAGAAACCACGCACAGGCAAGCTCCGAGTATGTCTCGTCCCAAGAGACTTGAACAAGGCTATCAAACGCCCCCATTATCCTTTACCGATGCTAGATGGCATCACACACAAGCTAGCGGGAGCACACTACTTCAGTGTCATGGACGCTAGATCGACGAAGTGTACGAAGGCCTCGATGGAGTTGTGGCAATTGTGGACGACATCCTTGTCTATGGTCGAACCAAAGAGCAGCACGACCGAAACCTCCACGCAATGCTGCAAAGGTCCCGCGAGAGAGGAGTCCGGCTCAACCCCGAGAAGAGCACAGTCGGCGCTACAGAGGTCAGCTACTTCGGACATCTTCTTACAGCGACTGGAATCAAGCCAGATCCACAGAAGATCTTAGCCATAAAATAAATGGAGCCACCAAAGAACCGTGCAGAGCTGGAAACAGTGCTTGGCATGGTCAACTACTTAGCCAAGTTCGCACCCAGCCTCTCCAATGCTAATGCACCCCTGCGTCAACTGCTAAAGCAGTCCAGTGAGTTTCTCTTGGACAAGCAACACGACATTGCTTTCCAGAATGTGAAAGACTTGATCACGAGAGAACCAGGACCAATCCTTGCCTACTACGACCCCGACAAAGAGCTCAGACTCCAAGTGGACGCGTCGAAGTATGGACTAGGTGCAGTGCTACTGCAAGAAAGAAAGCCCATTGGCTACGCTTCCAAATCTCTCACAGACTGAAATCAACTATGCTCAAATCGAAAAGGAGCTCTATGCCATTCTGTTCGGATGTAAACATTTCCATCAGCACATATATGGACGACAAGTCATTGTGGAATCCGACCACAAGCCCCTTGAGTCAATTATGAGGAAACCACTAGCCGCAGCCCCGCCAAGGCTACAGAGAATGATCCTTCAACTACAAAAATACAACTTCACAATCACTCACCGTCCAGGCAAAGACATCCCTGTCGCAGACACGCTCTCCAGGAAGTTTCTTAACTATAAGGACAGCAGCCTCAGTGAAGGCATGGAGATGCAAGTGCACACTGTGTACAGCAACTTACCAGTTAGAGACACAAAACTGAAGGAGATCCAAGCAGAAACAGAAAAGGACTCGCAACTCGCACAGCTGAGGAAAGTGATACAGGATGGATGGCCTGAGGAGAGGAGAAAATGCCCTCAGAGCGTCTCAGAATTCTGGAACCATCGTGATGAACTTCAAAGGAGAGAAAATCATTATTCCTACCAGTCTCAGAAAAGAGATTTTGACAAAGATCTATGCTGGACACATGGGCATGGAAAAGTGCAAACAGAGAGCACGGGACATTTTGTTTTGGCCCGGAATGTGCAAACAAATAGAGGACATTGTTGGTAAATGCGCCATATGTCTTGAACGACGCCCCTCAAACACCAAAGAGCCAATGTTACCTCACTGTATCCCAGACCGACCCTGGCAGGTCATGGCAACCGATCTGTTTACCTGGAACAACGAGGACTACATCGTAACAGTGGACTACTACAGCAGATACTTCGAACTCGACAAGCTTCACAGCACCACATCTGCAGCTGTGATACACAAGCTGAAAGCAGCCTTTGCCAGGCATGGCATTGTAGAGAACTTAATATCTGACAATGGGCCCTGTTACAAATCAAATGAGTTTGAATCCTTCACAAAAGCATGGGAGTTCACACATGTCACCACAAGCCCGCATTACCCTCAAAGTAATGGCCTTGCTGAAAAATCTGTGCAGATTGCTAAATCACTCATGGATAAATCAAAAGCAGACAAGAGAGACCCCTACCTCAGTCTCCTTGAATACCGCAACACTCCAGTTGACAACTTCAAATCACCAGCCCAGCTGTTGATGAGCCGCAGACTTTGCTCAATCCTTCCCAGCACCAACCAGCAGCTGCAACCTGAGGTCGTCAGCTACAAGGAAATGCATGAAAAACGTGCACAGAGACAACAACAAAAGCGATACTACGACAGGTTAGCTAGACCACTGCCACCACTGATCGACGGAGAGTCAGATAGAATCCAGGAGCATGGCCTCTGGAAGCCAGCAGTCGTCATCCAGCCAGCTGACACTGAACGTTCATATCACGTCCGCACCGCAGAAGGAGCGGTGTACCGCCGCAATCGTCGTCACCTACTGAACACAAAAGAACAACACACTGATGAGATGAACTGTTCCCCTGAAAGAGAATGTGATGGACTAAACACACACATACACAGCACAACATACACCATACTTACCTGCAACACCACAAGAGCTGTTGACTGACACAGAAGCATGCTCAGCATCATATCGCACAAGGTCAGGAAGAGAGGTCAAGCCCAGAGCTGTCCTAGACCTGTGAAATGTCAAAGGGTGTAGGCGGATCGCTGCCCTAAAAGAGTTCCAGACTGTAAACTTGTTATTGAAAGTTCACTTGAAATGCTTTGGTATTGTATTTGTTTGAAAAGTTAAGATGTATTTCTACTGTGAAAGCTGAGTTGCTGAGAATCCCTTGTTCAAAAAGTAACAGTATGTTGGATCATTGTTTCAGAGTCTATGTTGATTCAGTTGGTGTAGTATGCAATATAAATGGTTACTTACCTTGAGTTCAAACTGCAGAGCATGTTTTCAAAAGAAACTCTTAGAATATGTAAACATTTTTCTTTTGTTTTAAAAGAAGGGGGATGTAATATTCTTATGTGTAAACATACTGAATTATAATTGGATGCATTTCACCGCCATATCATACTGTGCTATGATTGGTTAAGACCACTCAAATGGTTAGGTGATGGTCAGTTTGATCCTGGTTGGCGATACAGGAACATGCCAGTTATAGCTAGCTAATAAAGAGCTACGTTAAGAAATATCCTGTGGTACTGCATTTTATTATTTTGTACAAAGTGTGCAAAACAAGACATCCAGTACCCAAAAAAGGTTGAGAACCACTGTTATACACACTACTGAACAAAAGAACCGAACATATGTTTGCGGGTTTCAATGGATCCAACAAATTGCTGGCAGATATTTTCCCTCGAGACTGTCCAGCCTGTCTTTATGTACATTTCAGACAAAATTCTGATCAGCACCTCAACTTGGTCAACCAACCCCCGCACCTCCACTGGAAGCCTCCTGAGGACCTCTGCTGCCTCTCCACTGCTGCTACAGGGGTATTTGTTGCAAAAGAGAGGCAACTGCACTGAAAGAGAATCTATGAGAATCTATGAATCAGGGTACTGATCTAGAGACTTATCCAACTCCCCCGTGAGAAGCGCTCTTTCCAACTTTTGCAGGACGTTTAGACTGTCCTGGTCAAAACGTTCGCCAAACTGAACCTCCACACCATCCAACACTTTAAAAAAATCTGTCCTATAGTGATCCACTGCTTTGCCAGCAAATCGTTTTGAGTGTGTCTCAATGGATTCAATCAATGCTGTTGCTTTCTCATACAGTGCAAGGTAGCTTTTGTCATTCCTGCTGTTTACCCCACGTGCTGGATAACTGGGCACTGATTAGATTTAGCTGGTGTGCTGTTACAGTTACAAAGTGGCGGTGGGTTTGGCAGTTTTGATGTGCTGTGAATTTTTCAATGGCTTTTCTCCAGTTCCTAAATCCTACACTTATGAAGACAGCATCCGCTCTTTGGCCAAAAGATGGCTGGCTTGAAAACCCTTGGCTACAGTGAAAACACAACACTCCTTTTATTGATGGATTATAATGTAGCCAGGGGAAATCGCGAAACCATCTCTCTTGAAACGTCAACACTCTGTTGGCAAGAGTTTGTGGTTCTATAAATTGTGGGTGTGGCTGATATGGTTTTTTACCATCACTGAGGTAACTGGACAATGCTGTGCCACTGTCCCCTATACTGGTGCAGCTGGCGTCAAGGTTGACACCTGGTCCTGCCGTGGCTGTGACACTGTCCTCTGAAGTCTCTCACCCTGGCTCTTTCCCTTTCACCACCCTCACTGACTCACAGTCTGTCTCCTAGAAAATAAATAAGGTGTTTGCCATACTCATAACTACCGATACCCAAAACTACACAATTCATCACAACAGCAATACCATTGCCTTAAACAAATCTTAGTTCAGTCACCAGTTTAAGTTGAGAGTGGGGGAATCCATGGCATTTTCCAATTATGTCCCCATTTTACAAGTCAAAAAAAGCAAGAACCTTTCATAATGTTGCCAAACAAAGACTCAACAAACTTACCTGAGACTCCACTCCCTGCTCTGCCCATCTGTCCCCAGCTCTGCTGTCTGTGTGCCATCTGTTGCCTGCTCTGCCTAATGACATCATTGTGAAACATTTCCATTAGCATTTCACTTCTTTCTTATGAACATTTTATCAACTCGTCTTTGAGATATTAGGCTACCTGGGTTCTTAATTTGCGTTTTGGTGTACTGAAAAATACTGATGTCCGCCATTTTTCTACCTGGCTGGCTACACACACACACACACACACACACACACACACACACACACACACACACACACACACACACACACACACACACACACACACACACACACACACACACAGTATGCAGGATATTTACAGTAGGAGATGGGCTTCTATCATCTTATATCATTCTAGATGTGCTTCGATCTATAAGGTAGCTAGCTAGTCAGCTAGCAAATGTGAAATGGATTGCAGTGACAAGGGTTGACAGCTGTATGAGTTCACCATTTACACAACGTATGCTGCAACCTTTTGTAATTTTAATATAGTATGTTTTATATTGGCTGGCTTCCAACAATAGCTGAATTTGCAGAGCTAGCGAGCACCAATTCCGTTTCTGTGGTGTTTGCTATATAATCTTTGCTATCGTCAGTTTACTCCAAGATCGGCACACAGGTGCTTCAAAGTCTCCTAGTGACAATTTAGCTTTTTGCAACGAGACCATTAAAGATATTTAAGACAATGGTAGAAGAGAGTGTAGTTCTGTTCAGTTGGACTTCAGTTTATCGCTAACCTTATCACAGGGACTTCGAAGCACTACAGCTGCATGCTGATCTTGGAATAAACTGACGACACATAAATGGAATAGGTACTAGCTAGCTTGATAGTTAATGTTTGCTTTAGTTTGCTCGCTAGCTCTGCAATTTCAGCTATAGTGTGTGTGAACCCTGCCAACATAAAACATCGCTATGGTGCGATTGACTGGATTAACCTCACGTTAGTTACGTGCATTGGGTGCCTTTCAGACCGTAGTCACGAACCCCGTTACCTTGCCAGCTAAGGAACACTACATTGCATTGCTAGCTTCTCTCATTGACTCAAATTCAAATAGCTGCAAACACTGGTTGATGTTACTTTAGCTACCTAGCAATCAGCTAACCGCTAGCTAATATAAAGAGTGACCTGTAATTTAATGAAAAAATGAAAATGAAGACTGGTGACAGTTATAAATGTGTATTGTATTGAGTGGTAGAAGTAAAGAAATGTCTAATATATCCTTTGTTTGAACTACTTACTGGAGGTCAGCCACCAACGACAGACACTGTCAGATTCCCACAGTACTTGCATCATGTGCCACTGGCAGTGGATCAAACCATTGTGAAGCAAAGGGCGGGGATCGCAATCTTTTGAAACTTAAAAACGCGCTATTAAGTGTCTATAATCAGCACAAGTGCTTTCATTGCATATTATTAATATTATTGAAATTACAGTTATGTTTCCAGTGATATATTGGGGGGGACAAATTATATTTTTCCCAGGATGGGGGGCTCGTGTCCCCCCCGTCCCTCCTGGGATTTCCGCCCATTATCTGAGGGTAGACTTTCTACGTAGATCTTAAATTACAATAAAACCAAGATAGAGGGCAATCTGAGGGTAGACTTTCTACATAGATCTTAAATTACAATAAAACCAAGTTAGAGGGCTATATGAGGATAGACTTTCTACATAGATGTTAAATTACAATAAAACCAAGTTAGAGGGCTATCTGAGGATAGACTTTCTACCTAGATCTTAAATGACATCTATCTCTCATACTCTCTCTCTCTCTCCACTCGCTTAACCTCTCTCTCTGCCTTCCTCCCTTCCTCTCTCTCTCTCTCTCTTTCTCGTAGCACAGTAGGACTAACGGCCTGCATGTTCTCTCGCTAGAATGATGAGTTGAAACTGAAATGTGAAAGACAACAGGATTAGCAGGAGGGATGCAGCATGTAGATACAGTGTGGTGGTTTTACCTTCACAACACATTATCACGCTCAATTACTGTCTTCATACCCGACCTTCAGAGGCTCACCCCAGGACTGGAAGGGCGCACCGGGAGGACTCAGTGTCTCTTTGTTTCAGAGGAGGGGGGAGGAGGTTGGGGGGAGAGGGAGGGAAAGGGGGAGGGAGATGGAGGAGGCTTGGGCAGTGATCATGTGTTGTAATAATCCCAGGCTTCATCTGCTGCTGTGAAGGACGTGTGTCACAGACAGGCAGATTGTTCAAAAGGGCAAGGTGCCCGTGGCGAGCAGGTGCATGGAGATGGTTTCCGCTTGGGCGACACTGCGAGTCCTGCTTCACATATGGCCCAAAAGTGCCAGGGGATGTCTGACTGTCTACCTTGAGTGTCTGTGTCACTGTCTACCTGTCTGCCTTTCTGCCTGTCTGAGTGCAGGCTCTGTAGGATGTAGTACTGACTGGGTTAAAGGGAAGTGGGAGAGAGGAGGGTGGGAGAGAGGAGGGTGGGAGAGAGGAGGGTGGGAGAGAGGAGGGTGGGAGAGAGGAGGGTGGGAGAGAGGAGGGTGGGAGAGAGGAGGGTGGGAGAGAGGAGGGTGGGAGAGAGGAGGAGAGGGAAGTGGGAGGGAGGAGGGTGGGAGAGAGGAGGAGAGGGAAGTGGGAGGGAGGAGGGTGGGAGAGAGGAGGAGAGGGAAGTGGGAGGGAGGAGGGTGGGAGAGAGGAGGAGAGGGAAGTGGGGCATTGCGGTAGGAAGATGGTCTGGGGAGGAGGGAGGGAAACCTGTGGCCCCACATGACTGAAAACTTGATTTAAGTTTCCTGTCATCTTCTCTGACTTTGCCTCTTCCTCTTCATCTCTCATCTTGCTGGAGTGACATTTCCAGTAAAGGCTCTTGTTGGAGAAATATTTTGGATTTGACATGTATCTGTATAAAACAGTGGAGGCATGTTGGAATTGTGTATCAGTTAGGCCTAGGCCTAGATTATCAATTTTATTTGTACAGTAGAGTATAATCAACTGTTACAAAAAAATCTGTAAGAAAAACTCTGCATGTTTTGTTGCTTCATCTTTTACATTTTATGTCTTTGGATCGTTGGTAGGCCTAATTTGTATTGATTGACTGTCCCACAATATCACCTACTGTAAATACTGTACCTTTTGGTAGTAACAGTTGGAAGGCTTCCTATTCATATAGTACTCAATACCAGCACAGCACTAAGTGTTTGTATTTGAGTCTGAGGTATTGTCCACATTCTGGAATCAAGGCCTAAGCTTCCTAAACTAACTGTCCTCTGAGCTCAAAAGGTAAATCATAGTCGCTTCTCTCTGGGCGTCGCTCATCCACCGGATTCTTCCTTTTGATTGGCTGCTGCAGGGCAGTCATGCCCCTCCCACTTCCCTGTTGGAGAAGAAAGCTGTGTCAAGAAGGTGAGAGACATGACAGTACTATATAGCACTGTAGGCCAAATCCTAATTTGAAATAATTTTGATGCGAAACTTCCCATCCAATCTCTATGTTATTTGGAAAAACCCAAGGTGATAAAACACATCTAGTCCAATATGTGAAACTATAAGGGTCATCACCCCTCAGGGATCAATAACTACTACTTTATCCCAGTGGGGTTGTGCTGTCCTGAGGGTAACTGGGTGGTGGTGGTCTCCACTCTCGCCTCTGCTCTGGTAACCTGGGGTCAAACTGGGAAGGAGGCAGTGGGAGAGACAACCCCAGCATGTCCTGATACATGCCCCAGTCTCTCAACTCCTCATACTCATGGCCTATGGCCTCCAGTGGGTAGTGGTGGCCATCTTGAAAAAGAGAGAGCCAAAGAGATAAGTTAAACAGAGAAATGTCTCTGTCTTTGCTCTTGTGATGTATTATTCATAGGTAGTATTTTGATTTCTCTCACCTTGCCCTTGTGCTCCCTCGGGGTGGGGGTAGAGAGAGGGGCAGTAGTCACTGGTGGGGTAATAGTAGTGGGAGCTCTCCTGGGAGGACAAAGACCATAGGTGAAAAACAGAGACAGATGCTGTACTGTACATGGTGACTCTGTAGAGAGATACCTGACAAACAGTATATTTTGTAGCCTAGACTAGATGTATTGTTTTATAACTCAAGGTTAGCTAACATCTCTGAGGAGAATTTTCTTGCATTAGAGCTTATTCTAATAGTCTCTTTCTGACGGTGTTGTTATATTCTACTTAACATTTTTCTGCAGGGTTCAAAGCCTTGTTGGCCTTCTACAATGTGCAATTTCACCAGGATCGAAGTGTATTTTGAATGCTAATTGTGGGCTATCGATCTCCCTTTCCTACTCTGAGAAGAGCCAAAGGTGTTTATTAGTTTATCTCTCCTCTGTTTCCCTCGTATGCCTGACTCCTCCACTTCCTCTCTTCTGACCGATCTCCCTCTTCCTTAATCCATCCTCTTCTGTTCACCTCTCCACCTCTGTCTGCTAGCATCCTCCTACCTCTCACCCCTCCTGTTTTCTCACTTTATTCTTCTCCTATTCCTCTCTAAGCCCCTCCCTCTGTTTCTTTATTTTGTTAACTTCCTCTTCTCTCCAATTCATCCACCACTCTACCTTACTGTGTTTTTCACTCTCTCTACTATCTCCCCCTCTGTCATCCCCCTTTCTCTCTCGTTCCTCTCCTTACTCCCTCTTCTCAGTTGTGCAACTTACTAAGTATCCCCCTTTTCCCCCTCTCTTTCCTCCCCCAGCCTCTCCCCACCTCCTCCCCCCCTCTCTTCTTACCCCAGCATAGCTCCCATAGACGCTGCTGTCTGGTTCTGATCCGCTGTCGATGAGGAGGGTGCGCTGGACCGCAGGGTTCACCAGCTCTCTGACCTCGTACCTGGTGGAGCCGCTGGCAGTGAACACAGTGGACCTGGATATGACAGACAGAACAAATCATCTAACCTCCATTATTTATTTTATTTTATTAGAAAACACAGTATCACATCCCAACTCCCTAAGCACCCACCCACATCCTCCTATCTCAATCTTTTATTTATTTATTTTCCCATTTTTAAATGAAAGCATATCAACATCATCCAATCAACATCCTCTATCTCATCACCCACCCACAACTCGTATGTCACTCTTTCTTAATCCTCAGGGAGAAAATAGCTAGATACAAAGACATGTACACTACAGTACAGTGCACAAGAGCATAGCACTGTCAATGCAATGTGGCGTATGGCATTTGAAGTATTTTTGGATGTGACACCTGTATTTGCACTGTTGCTTTGCCCCCTAATTGCAAATTTAGACTGACACGAGCGTCTGCTTTACTCTTTTGTTGCTACATTACATCATACAAAACGGGAGACTTTTGTCCGTCACAGGGTCCTGTAGTTTTGCTGTTGTGGGTGCTGGGTGTGGTCTGTCAGTAGGGCAGGGTTTAGGCCTCTGAGAGGGGATTAGACGTATAGTCATTTGTCTGTACCCACTGGACTGGATTGGATGCTGACTAGCCTGGACACACAAAGACAGACTAAGATGATGACTCACCCATCTCCTTCACTCTTCTTCCCATCTGAAACACTGCCTTTACTCTCTGGAGAAGAGAGGGAGGGAGGGAGAGTAAGAGAGAGAGAGAGAGAGAGAGAGAGAGAGAGAGAGAGAGAGAGAGAGAAAGTGAGGGTGAGAGAGAGAGGGTGGGGGATGAATGAGTGGGGATTAGAAATGGGATACGGGCACTACTGAAGAAGTAAAAGAGGTCTGACAGAGAACGATGGATGAAGAAATAGAGAAGTGGATGGTAGGTGAGGACGAAGGGTGGAGAGGAGAGAGTGAGATGAGAGGTATATGAGATAGGCGACCTGACAGTTGCAGGGAACAGAAACTGAGGGAGACAGATAGAGCGATAAAGGAAGTGAGGGAGGGATGGAGGGAGAGAGAGAGCAAGAGATAGAGAGAGAGGGAGGGGAGAGAGACTAGAAATTAAATAAATGAGATAAAGGGAAAGATAGACGGAAAAAGAGACAGCCTTGGAGGATGGTTGCGGAGGGAGGGGCAGATGGGTGTGTTTGGAGGGAAAGGAGGAAGAGAAGAGATAAGAGGACACAGAGAGAGAAATTGCGGGAGAGAGAAAGAAAGAAATACAGTACATGAGAGTTGCATTAAGATTCAGGCTCAACTCTTTGGTGACTTGGGCAGAGGTTTCTGAGACTGAGATGCAAAAGAAAACAGTCACACAACCTTGACCATGGTATTGCCACAGTTACCTGTCTAGCCCCGCCTCTTCTTCCACCTCAGACACAGAAAGCAGCCCAGCCAGTTGAGAGCCAGCAGCGGAGCCACACCAAAAACCGCCATGAACACAGTCTGATACAGCGACAACCCTGTCGTCTCTGGTTTACAAGAGAAACAAGAACAGGAATGAGTTGATCCACCATGATGACATCATAGGAAGCAAGAACCAGGTTGTTTGATTGTAAATAATTGCGGTTTGTGTGATTAATAGCTTTTGTGTGATTAAGGGGAAGTAGAACGAGGCCTTAAGTCTCTGGGGATGTTTTTATATTGTAAGGTGATAGTAAAAGTAGAGAAAAAGGATTAGTTGATATTAGGGAGTGTGTAGTTTTAGGTAACTGTCTGTTAGGGCTCCGGTCACTGGAAACCACAGATATTCTCAATGGCCTAAACAGCAACAAGATAAGAGGAAGTTGTGCCAGCAGTGGTTGAGATGATTGAAACTCCTTGGTCATGGTTAGCAGAAGACCTAATCAGGGTGAAAGGCTCAGTGGAAAGTGCTGTGTGATGTGAGTGTAAAACTACTGATATATCATTGTATGGGTGGGGAGCTTTGCTTGGATATAAGAGAGTGCTGCGCCACTCGAAAGACACGTATACAGCTGCACCGTTTGACAGGCGCCTATTACAGCTTTTGCGTCTTTGGTATTAAACAATTGAACTTCAGTCTGAGTTTTGACTCTTTTGTGGTAAATACATTTATTGCATATTGAGTCAAACGTATTAAGGGATAATAATAATCAGTATGAAAGCCGGTCTCTCACTTCCTTCATTGATAGAAGACTAACACAAGGAAAGAAGGTAGCATTTATGACCACGGCTGCCATAACTACAGTACCATTATTCAAAGAGCAAACATGATTTAGCCAAATGAAGCTAGCTGCTTTGCAAATAGCCATTTTCCACAGTCCAAACAAAAATAAAATTAACTTACCCTCCCCTAAGGGATCCTCTTCCTGGAGTGTTCCTTCCTACTCTGGTTAGAAGAACCATGGAAGACAGGGGAAAACATCAATGCTGTTCTAACACTGCAAAATAAACCTGGGTCAAATGTCAAATGACATCCTATTCCCCATATAGTGCCAAGATTCTTTCTGTTCTACAAAATGGGGCATAGGGTGTCATTAGAGATAAAACCTGATCTCAATACCAGCTGGGCAGGAGTCCAAACCATCAAATGTCCGACCATTGTCCCTCTCCTAGCTAGGACCCAGAAGTCATGTTGTGAACTTGCTCTAGACTGACCCTCGGTGGTGATGGTGAGTACTGAGTTGTTGTCTGCGTAGCCGCTCTCTCCCATGGAGTTGAGTGCGTTGACAGAAAAGTTGTATGTAGTGGCGGGGGACAGGCCTGTCACAATGAAGATGTTTGCTCTCGGAGGGAACACATCCACGTAGAGGAAACTCAGAGTCAGCCCAACGGTAGCTGTCAATCAATAGCATCTTAGTCAGTACATGGATGGACTCTAACCTGAAAGGAGTGAAATGGAATTGACCCTTGATCCAGACCTGTTCCTAATATGCCTATCAAGGATGTGCTGGTTGCTTATGAATGAAAAGAAGAGATCACAATATTTGACACATCATGTTCGGTCAAACTGTAGTCAATGCTCTATCACCTGACATGGAATCTCTGCTCCAAGACCCCTTCGAAGCCTGGGATCCATTCTAGAGTTGCAGAAGCATGGGTGAAGCTGACCAGGCGGAACTCTGAGGGAGGATGTGGTTGATCTGTGTGTTAGAGAGAGAGATGGAAGGTGAGATAAAGAGAGGGGGGGGGTAGAAAGAAGGGTAGTTGAAATAGGAGGATAGAAAGGATAAACAAGAGAGAACGACAGAGGAAGAGAGAAAGAAGAGGAGAGAGTTCAGCACTAGAATGAGAGAGAGAAGCTGTGCTTGCAGGCATGCAGGCAGCTCTGTTTGCAGAGTAAATCATTTCCATTATCAGTTCCGCTCATAAGATACGAGGTTAGAGGGGTCAGTCTTATTTGGATCTGTCTTTTTTTAATCCAAACCGCGGCAGCGAGGCGGGCAGGGATAGAGAGAATACAGCCTTCTTTCCTTTCCCGGCCTTCTGATGATAAGGAAGCATATAACATTTATTATCGCTGCGTCAGATTAATTATGAATATTCAAGGCAGTAAAAAAAACGGAGGGAGAGAAAAAAACAGCAGTGGATATTGGATTGTATTTCACACTTTTTATGGTAAACATTAAATGTGTCCAATGGAGGCCGGGGGGCTCGCTGGGAGCAGGGGCCGTGTTGACATCGCCGGAGTAGGAATACGCTTGCTAGTGAGCTAGAGGGCGACTCAGCCTGTGCGCGCGGAGAAAGGAAAGCGCAGCATTGCAGCATTATCTGACAGAGAGGGGAATTAGAGCTATAGGCAGGGGATAAAGGAGAGATATATCAATAGAAATGACATAGCTAAAGGGTGTCTGACACTGAGGACTTGCTCTTCCTACTGTCGAGAGAGACTGAAGATTTTCTCTATAAGCTGGAGGGTCCTCCCACACTAATAAAATCGTGGACAAGGCAGCACATACACAAACGTCCAACAGTATTATATGAGAGGACGTAGCTAAATTAGGACCAATGGGACTCTAGCAGTTGGCTGTAAAGTACGTGTTTTACATCATAACAACATCCCTGGGCCCTGATGTCTGACCAAACCTCTGACCTTTTACCCATTCACACATACACACACATACTGGTGCTGAGCAGTTGGATGTTAAGTGTCTTCTCCCAGAGTGTTGCGAGCAGTGCAAGTGAATACTGCGTAGTCCAGCACTGAACTCACGTTCACCACGGTTACCGTGCTGGTGTGTAATGAGCCCTCCCTAACTGTCTTCTCCTGATACCTGCAGTACACACACACACACACACGCACGCAACGCACGCACGCACGCACGCACGCACGCACGCACGCACGCACGCACGCACGCACGCACGCACGCACGCACGCACGCACGCACGCACGCACGCACGCACGCACGCACGCACGCACGCACGCACGCACGCACGCACGCACGCACACACACACACACACACACACACACACACACACACACACACACACACACACACACACACACACACACACACACACACACACACACACACACACACACACAAAATATGGCTATAGGGCAGGCAGGAGAAGCCCAGGATAAGTGGAGCTGCGGGATGCCCTCTCCCTGGCACACCACCTCAACTGTTCTGGTGCTCCCCCCTTCTGGAGCTCTGGCTTAACTACACAGGAAAGGACAAACACACAGCCAGAGATGTTCATATTGTACATGTACAAACAGAAATGGATAGACAGAAACATAAAATACATGCAAATGCATACAGATGTGCATAGAAATAGTTAACGGTGCCACACAAACAAAGACACCCACAACACTTTTCCACTCCGTTGCACCCATGATGTATTCACACGACATGATTGATAGATCTTGGTAGAGCTCGTTAGACCCACAGCGCACCACCAGCTGGACTGCCACGCTGGCAGGGGGCACTATGGTGTTGTTGGCAGTGCACAGGTAGTGACCGGCGTTGGCCCGAGTCGCCCCTTGGATGGTCAGCTGCCCAGTGGCCTCATCCTGGCTCTGCTCCCCCATCTCCTCCATCTCCCCCTCGCCCTGAGGAAGACAGAGAGAGGAAGACAGGAGGACAGCATGCACATCTTCGTACACCCCCACCCCCTCCTGTGCAAGATCAGTACAGGTACTCCAGGGGGAGCGGAGAAAGAGAAAGTAAAAGAGTAAAAGAGAGAGAAAAAGAGAGCAGTAGATACAGGATAGAGAGCGTACGTTGATGAATGTGCCCTGTAGTCGACGTTCCGTAATGAAAGCTATTTTTCTGGATTTGGGCCGAGTGTGGAGCCGGGAGCCGGGAGAGGTGGGGCGGAAGGATAGTTAGAGCCGGTGAAATATGGCACGTCTCTGCATTTAAGAGGGGGAGTGATAAACGGTAAGAAATGGTAAAAGAAAAGAAAGGAGGCCAGATAAAGGGAAATCAAATGAGAAGAAAGGAGAGGTGAGATGAGATGGGTATATGGGGGTTCTCACCAGCCATTTCCAGGAGAACATGTCAGTGTTGATGATGGGGTTAGCATCTGCTACACAAAACAGGTCTGCTGTCTCCCCAATGTGCACATACACTGGGCCCTCCTCCATCTTCACACTAGGGACATCTGGAGAGTAGACAATAAGAAAGTAGGACGAGAGAAACAATATGAAAGTAAAATTCTACTTTGGAACTTAGGGAACAATCAGTCACTCACCACCCACCAACTCCCAACTCTCTCTGCAAATATTTTAATTATATTGTATTTTATTCCATTCTAATCTATTCCATTCTATTGTATTATATTCCATTCTATTCTAGTCTATTCTATTCTATGCATCACTGATCCTACAGACACCCTATACATACTATAACTAATGACCTTTCTGACCACTTTACATTAAATATTTGCCAATCAATTTAACCCCAGTATATTTTGGATCTGTCCCAACCCCCTACTGTCAGACACCACTGCCCAATTCAGTGTCCCTAAATTGGGCCACGTCACGCTGGAGGTTCTCCGTTGCATGCTGCCTGTCCTATACCTTATCTTTGAGCGAGACAGAGGCAGGGAGCGTGCAGTCATCATGGCCCACTTTCCCTCCTTCCATTCCTCCTTCAGTCAGTCACTATGTCCTGGATACGGCAGCACTATGACTCCACCAACATACTGCAGTGTAATCCCTTTCCACCTGGCTGTGTGCTCTTCTCTTCCTGTGGGTACCATCTACTTATAACAGTAGTAGCATTAGTGCCCCAACGCCCCTGTCTGTGTTCATACACACAGCACACTGATGGAATCACCAGAGACACTTACGGCCTTCTCACACACCACATTCATTTTAACCAGGAACAACATTGTTAAGTGGGCTACAGCGCCACCCATAAAAGCTATTACAATCCTCTATACATTATGGATACCTTCAACTGTCAGGTTCCATCGAATCAGGACAGCGCTGTGCTGTCTGTCCATTAGGCTTGTTCTGCACTGTAGGTTTTACTGGAACATTCAGACCTGCTATTATTACATCATTAAGAGTGGAGGCAGTGGGATGGAGATGGAGAATCGGTCAGTTGGTTCAAGGTTGTGACAGGATTGGGGTTGTATTGGGTGTACAACACTGGCATGTAATGTAAGTGGCTTGATGAACCACACTCGCGTGAGAACTGAGAAACCTTGCCTGAGTCCTGAAGACTTGTGTTCAGTCCCTGAGCTAATGCCTAGACTTGAGCTCAGTGGGCTAACACAGTGTTGAGGTGAGTAGACAGACCAGATTCAATGCCAGTGGGTCAGACTTACACTGTACGTCCAGAGTGATGGTGGTATTGTCAGACCCCACCTAGTTGGTACAGTGTAGACCCCGGTGTCTCTCCTTGTCACATTCCAGATCTCAAACTCTGTGCTCTCAATAAAGTGGTACCGAGGATCCATTTCTGTTCATAAACACACACACACAAGCACACACACGCGCACGCACGCACGCACGCACGCACGCACGCACACACACACACACACACACACACACACACACACACACACACACACGTCCCTAAGCCACTCATGGCTTATACGTGACATCCAATGCTATATTATTGATTGGCCTGGCAATATTCCCACAGAAACAATAGCCCATGTGTCAGACCACCACTGTACCGCAACATCCCTCCTTTAATGGCTGGGTAACCCCTCTGGGAGGTGGGTGCGGTGGTGGAGGTTGAGGTGGGAGGTTAGGGACAGGAGTGTGGTGGCTGTGGCCCGATGACAGGGAATAGAGGGTAGGCCAGGAGAGGAACGGCTGTGACGTATTCAGAAAAATAGCGATCCACATTTACGTAATTTGTACGTAATGTTTCCATCAGACCAGCGATCACTAACCTCAATTTGGATGAAAATTTCTACTTCAACGAGTCATAGGCGCAGTACATAGTGCTCACCCTGGACCGGGCCCTGATCCACGAGACTCGGAAAAGAAGAGAGGCTGATGTGCGGGCACCCTGAAGAAACTACGTCAGCGAGTACATAAAACACCTCTATCCTCCGTTCTATTGGCGAACATACAATTACTGGAGAACAAACTGGACAAGCTCCGTTTGAAACTGTCCTATCAATGGGACCTGAAGAACTGTAATATCCTATGTTTCTCGGAGTTGTGGCTGAACAAGGACATGGATAATATACACTGAGTGTAGATAACCTCTTTGGGATCCCTTAACCTGTTTGGGCTGCAAGGGGCAGTATTGAGTAGCCAGATAAAAGGTGCCCATTTCAAACGGCCTCGTACTCAATTCTTGCTCGTACAATAGGCATATTATTATTACTATTGGATAGAAAACACTCTCTAGTTTCTAAAACCGTTTGAATTATTTCTCTGAGTGAAACAGAACTCATTCTGCAGCACACTTCCTGACCAGGAAGTGGAAAGTCTGAAATCGAGGCTCTGTTCTTCTTCCTGCCTATAAATGGGCATGAGACCTATTAGTATACATGCACATCATACACCTTCCCCTGGATGTCAAGAGGCTGTGAGAGAAGAAATGAGGTGATTATCTTGGTCTGAGATGGAACACATCATCTTGGAATGACGTGTCCCCCATTTTCGGTACTCTGAAGAGCGCGAGGTGGACAGTGGGATTGCCTTCTGTTTACGTGCCGTTATAGGCGACTAATATCTCCGGCTTTGATTTTATTTGAGACATGTCACCATATCATCGTAAAGTATGTTTTTTCAATATAGTTTCATCAGATTATTGAACATTTTTCGGGAGTTTTGCCGTGTTCCGTTCTCTTCCGTTTGTTGACATGGAGAGCGTCGTGCCACTTGGCTAGTGTGCTTGCTAAATGAAGAGGGAAAGTTGCCGTTCTAAATCCAAACAACGATTGTTCTGGACAAAGGACACCTTGTCCAACATTCTGATGGAAGATCAGCAAAAGTAAGAAACATTTTATGATGCTATTTCATATATCTGTCGTAGATGTGAACTAGTCGTCGGCGCCCAAGTATTTCTGGCTATTGTGGTAAGCTAATATAACGCTACATTTTGTTTTCGCTGTAAAACACTTAATAAATCGGAAATATTGGCAGGAATCACAAGATGCCTGTCTTTCATTTGCTGCACACTATGTATTTTTCAGAAATGTTTTATGATGAGTAATTAGGTATTTGACGTTGGTGTCTGTAATTATTATGGCTGCTTTCGGTGCAATTTCTGATTGTAGCTGCAATGTAAACTATGATTTATACCTGAAATATGCACATTTTTCTAACAAAACATATGCTATACAATAAATATGTTATCAGACTGTCATCTGATGAAGTTGTTTCTTGGTTAGTGGCTATTTATATCTTTATTTGGTCGAATTTGTGATAGCTACTGATGGAGTAAAAAACTGGTGGAGTAAAAAAAGTGGTGTCTTTTGCTAACGTGGTTAGCTAATAGATTTACATATTGTGTCTTCCCTGTAAAACATTTTAAAAATCGGACATGTTGGCTGGATTCACAAGATGTGTACCTTTCATATGCTGTATTGGACTTGTTAATGTGTGAAAGTTAAATATTTAAAAAAAATATATTTTGAATTTCGCGCCCTGCACTTGAGCTGGCTGTTGTCATAAGTGTACCGACGCCGGGCTGCAGCCATAAGAAGTTAAGCGCGAATCCCGCTCGAATCCCGTTAGCGGGATTGATTTGACAACATCCAGTGAAATTGCAGCGCGCCAAATTCAAACTACAGAAACATCAGTATTCAACATTCACGAAAATAAAAGTGTAATACATCAAAATAAAGCTTACCTTCTTGTTAATCCAGCCGCTGTGTCAGATTTCAAAAAGGCTTTACGGCGAAAGCACACCATGCGATAATCTGAGGACAGCGCCCCGCATACAAACACATGAAAATCATTTTTCAACCAGGCAGGTGCGACACAAAAGTCCGAAATAGCCATATAATAAATGCCTTACCTTTGAAGATCTTCTTCTTTTTGCAATCTCAAATGTCTCAGTGATACAATGAATGGTCGTTTTGTTCGATAAATTCCTTCTTTATATCCCCAAAATGTCCATTTATTTGGCGCGTTTGAATCAGAAATACACCGGTTCCAACATGACTACAAAGTATCTAATAAATGACCTGTAAACTTGATCCAAACATTTCAAACAACGTTCCTAATCCAACCTCGGGTATCCTAAAATGTAAATAAATGATCAAATTTAAGACGGAATAAACTGTTTCTAATACCGGATAGAAACAACGTGAAGCGCGCTTCAGTTCACGCACAACAAAAGCCTAAAGCCCTTGAGAGTGACACCTACAAAGAACAGCCCTACTTCTTAATTTCTCAAAAGAAAAACATCGAACAATTTCTAAAGATTGTTGACATCTAGTGGAAGCCAGAGGAAATGCAATCTGGGCCCTAATAAATCAGGTCTCCCATAGAAAACCATTGGAAAACACAATGACCTCAAAAAAGAATTTCCCTGGATGGATTGTGCCAAATCAGTTCTGTTATACTCACAGACATTATTCTAACAGTTTTAGAAACTTCAGAGTGTTTTCTATCCAAATCTACTAATTCATTATATGCATATCCTAGCTTCTGGGCCTGAGTAGCAGGCAGTTTACTTTGGGCACGCTTTTCATCCGGACGTGAAAATAGTACCCCCTATCTCAGAGAGGTTTTAAGAACACTTCCTAATGTTGAGTTGCACCCCTCCGCCTCCTTTTGCTCTCAGAACAGCCTCAATTCGCCAGGAAATGGACTCTACAAGGTGTCGAAAGCGTTCCACAGGGATGCTGGCCTATGTTGATTCCAATGCTTCCCACAGTTGTGTCAAGTTGGCTAGATGTCCTTTGGGAGGTGGACCATTCTTGATACACACGGAAAACTGTTAAGCATGAAAAACCCAGCAGCATGGAAATTCTTGACACAAACTGGTGCGCCTGGCACCTCTGAATGGCACACATGCACAATCCATGTCTTAGTTGTTTCAGGCTTCAAAATCCTTCTTCAACCCGTCTCCTCCCCTTCATCTACACTGATTGAAGTGGATTTAACAACTGACATCAATAAGGATCATAGATTTCACCTGGATTCACCTGGTCCATCTATGTCATGGAAAGAGCAGGTGTTCATAATGTTGTGTACACGCAGTGTACGTCTAGCTGTTTTTTCTATGCATCGGCAGCACAGAACGGCAGCGTTGGGTAAGCTCAAGTGGGGAGGAGTGTGTCTCTTTGTTAATAATTGCTGGTGCGCAATCTTTAATATTAAAGAAGTCTTGAGGTTCTGCTCACCTGAGTTAGAATACCTCATGATAAGATATAGACCATACTATTTTTCATCTATATTTTTTGTAGCTGTCTATTTAACACCATAAACTGATGCTCGCACTATGACCACACTCAACCAGCTGTATAAGCAAACAAGAAAATGCTCATCCAGAGGCGACGCTAGATTACCTTTACTCCACACACAGAAGCACATTCAAAGCTCTCCCTCGCCCTCCATTAGGCAAATCTGACCATAACTCTATCATCCTGATTCCTGCTTACCAGCAAAAACTCAAACAGGAAGTACAAGTGACGTGCTCAATAATTAAGTGGTCCGATGAAGCGGATGCTAAGCAACAGGACTGTTTTGCTAGCACAGAGCTGGGAGCTGACACTAATCAGGGACGCTAATCCGTATGTTTATAAGAAATCCCGCTACACCCTCCAGCGAACAATCAAACAGTCAAAGCCTCAATATGGGACTTAGATCGAATCCTACTACACTGGCTCTGACTTTCGTCAGATATGGCAGGGTTCGCAAACTATCACGGATTACAAAGGGAAACTCAGCTGCAAGCTGCCCAGTTACGCGAGCCTACTAGAAAAGCTAAATTCCTTCCATGCTCACTTTGAGGCAAGCAACACTGAACCATGCATTAGAGCACCAGCTATTCCAGACGGCTGTGTGTTCACTCTCTCCATAACCGATGTGAGTAAGAAATTTAAACAGGTTAACATTCACAAGGCCGCACGGCCAGAAGGATTACCAGGATGCGTACTCAGAGCATTTTCAACCTCTCCCTGACCCAGACTAGCAGACTACCATAGTCCTTGTGTCCAAGAACGCTAAAGTAACTTGTCTAAATGACTATCACTCCGTAGCACTCACATTTGTAGCCATGAAATGCTTTGAAAGACTGGTCATGGTTCACATCAACGCCATCATCCCAGACATCCTGAACCCACTTCAATTTGCGTACCACCCCAACAGATCAACAGATGAAGCAATCTCTATTGCACTCCACACTGCACTTTCCCACCTGGACAAGAGGAACACCTATGTGAGAATGCTGTTCATTGATTAAAGCTCAGCGTTCAAAACCATAGGGCTCTCCAAGCTCATCAATAACCTAAGACCCTCGGACTGAACATCTCCCTCTGTAACTGGATCCTGGACTTCTTGACAGGCCACCCCCGGGTCAGTAACAGATCCGCCACGCTGACCCTCAACACGGGGCCCCTCAGGGGTGCATGCTTAGTCCCTTCCTGTACTCCCTGTTTACCCCCGACTGCGTGACCAGGCATGACTCCAACACCATAATTATGTTTGCTGACGACTGACGACGACAGCTTATAGGGGAGGAAGTCAGAGACCTGGGAGTTTGGTGCAAGGACAACAACCTCTCCCTTAATGTCAGCAAGACAAAGGAGCTGATCGTGGACTACAAAAAACTGAGGCCAAGCACGCCCCCATTCACATTGACGGGGCTGTAGTGGGGTTGTAGCGGGTCGAGAGCTTCAAGTTCCTTGGTGTACACATCCCTAAGGATCTATTATGGTCCACAAACACCAACACAGTCGTGAAGAGGGCATGACAACGTCTCTTCCCCCTCAGGAGGCTGAAAAGATTTGGCATGGGCCCTGGCTGCATCACCGCTTGATATGGCAACTGCTTGGCATCTGACCGCAAGGCAATATAGCGGATAATGCGTACGGCCTACATCACTGGGGCCGAACTCCCTGCCATCCAGGACCTCTATACGAGGCGGTGTCAGAGGAAGGCCCTAAAAATTGTCAAAGACTTCCACCAAGTCATAAACTGTTCTGCTACCGCACAGCAAGCGGTACCAATGCACCAAGTTCGGAACCTACAGGACCCTAAACAAGTCATAAGACTGCTAAATAGTTAGTTAAATAGTTTACCAAATAGCTACCCTGACTATCTGCATTGACCCTTTTGGCACTAACTTTAAACACGCTACTGCTACTGTTTATTATCTGTCACTTTATTCCTAGTTATATGTACTTAACTACCTCGTATCCCTGCACATTAACTCGGTATTGGTAACATGTGTACAGTGTATAGACAAGTTATCGTTACTCATTGTGTATTTATTATTACTTTTATTATTGTGTTTTACTTTCTATTATTTCTCGATCTTATTTCTCTCTGCATTGTTGAGAAGGGCCGTGAGGAAGTAAGCATTTCACTGTGGTTTACAAAGCATGTGACTAATAAAATACAATTTGATTTGATTTGAACGAGAATCACATCAGGCAGGTTCACATTGCTGCCCGACCTGCCATGTCCTATTTAGAGCCTGAATGGCGGCTGATACGAGCACAGTTGCTGGCTCAGCTGTAGAGAGTTAGTTGGCTGGCTATAAAGAGATACCACAGCGAGAGAGGAAGAGAGCAGGGTGGATCACCTTTGTGCAGCTCCTCCTTGCGGTAAAGCCAACTGCAGGAGACGTCATCTGGATTGGCCGAGACCAGCAAGGGAAGGATGGCTGTCTCATCTTCCACTACCTGTATCTTCTGGGGATGTTCAGGGCTGAACTCTGGGGGATCTGACACACACACACACACACAAAGGGAGAAAAACATACAAACCCAGACACAAAGAAACCATGTCAGCCATGAAAAGCGACAGCAGTGCAAATGAAAGAAAAACCTGTAGAGAAGCGGCGTCCACCAATATCACAAAAAGACTGAATTCACACAGGAGGCCAGGGTGAGAGGTTAGGCAGAGAGAGAGGTAGGTAGGGAACGAGGGTGGGAGGGAGGGAGACAGGTGGAGGGACAGGCATTAAAACAGCGAGTGACAGTAGTGTTGTCCAACAGCAGCTGCACACAAACACACAGTGACATTCCTTCATGCTCGCACGGAGCAGCAGGCTTTGAAGAGCTGGCTGGCTACAGCCTGCAAAACAGCATCAAAGAATAACATGGCTGTGCTGCAAAGCACACACACACAATTAGAACACACTGCCGCAGAGCCTGTCTAACCCACAGTCACAACAAAGGAATACAGTAACACACACTCATACACACACACACACACACACACACACACACACACACACACACGCAAACACACGCAAACACAGAGAACAGCACAAACATACACAAACAAAACTGCCTGCCATGCACACTATCGTGTCACATTACCATCATGCTTCAAGCCTCACACACACCAGCACACACTTTCTTTCTCTCCTACTCATAACTGTGCACACACATTTTCAATACTTTATTTGGATCCCAGTGAAACAAATTAAGCATTCACAGTGAAACAAATAAAGTATTCAAAAGCTGTGTATAACAAACAGAGAGAAATAGACATGTATACAACCCACCACTCACAGAGGACGTTGAGCTTGTAAAAGGTGTTGACTCCCTCAGACAGCAGAGAGCTGTAGGCCTGACAGGTGATCCTCTGTCCATGGTGCTGGGATAACAGGGGGAGGGACAGAGTACTGCTTACTGGCACATCGCCAAACGTTGTGTTCCTAGGAGCCTGATCCACCCCTTTCAGTCTGGGAGAGGGAGAGATGAGAGGAAAACATTTGGTGGGTCTATTTTGAACATTCGATAAATCCGTGGCCAGGTTGCAGTTTTAATTAATTAAATAAAAAATTCACATTTTTTTCTGTTCTTTGACAGTTGATTAATTTATTCTGTGGTGTGTGTGTGCCATCAGAGCGGCACTGAGACAGGCTGCTTGCACAGACCGCTCACAGTGGTGCTGAGGAAAACGTCAGAGAATGATAGAGGCCTCTAGTGGCCAAATGGCCATTTTATCATGGGCAGCATCAATGAGGGCTTCCACCATGCTTCCGCCATTTTAAAGTAGTCAAAGTAGTCAACTGGGTGGGGATTCCTATGGGTTGTAGCCTCAGTGGCGGTGCCCACGCTGTCACAGATCCTAGAATGGCACAGATATAAAGATTAAACCTATTAAAACGCATTATCCTCTCCTGCTTTCCCACTCCTTGCTCTTCCCCTCATGTGACTTTCACTCACTACTCACCGTTCTTACCTGAGCTAGCTAGCTAACTAACTTATACACGTAATGGCAGCATTTGATAACACAATTAATGTAAGTGTAAAGCCAACTCATGGAAAACAGTTCACAAGTGAAGTTACAATTATGTTAACAGGATATTGTTGACGTTAGCCTATGGATGGATTTTGACTTAGCATGCAAGTCTGTGTTGATGAGGGAAGACCAAAACAGGCCTCTCGTCGAGCAGGTAGAACAAGGCTTTTCAAAACTCAGTTAGGCCTATTGCTTGCCAGAGTAGGCTACAACTTGCTTTGGTCTTTTCAAATGGCTGCATGCAATCACGTAATTCTTTGAATAGGCTATGGCAATGGGATAGGCTACTACTGTCTATAGGCCTATATGCCCTACGCCTACTACTAGTAATAACAATGAAATCAATTGATATGATCTGGCAATTTGCGGGTGGGTTTTGGTACAAATTACGGACCGGGTTGCGGCAGCTCTCTGTCCTGATTGGCGGGTTACGGTGCAGACGCGGTATTGTGGCAGGTGCAGACCGGGTGCGGTTTGCAAAAAATTTACCTGCACAAGAATGTAGTCTAGGGTCTCCATTGACTCCTCCATGGCCCACAGACTGGCTCCCCTTTAACCTGCCCTCCCCTCACCTGGTTGGGCGCAGGCTCCAGGAGATGTTGGCCTGGGGGTTGCTGCTCCCAGACAGGCAGTCCAGACTGAGGTTTTGGTCCCGTTGCAGCTCTTTCTGCTTGGCTATGATTGTCACACTCACTGCAGGGACTGGGGAGGGGTGGAGGGGTAGAGGAGAGGGGACAAGACACCACTATCAACATGCTGAGGCTGCTGATTACGTGTCTTTGTAGCATAACTTTAGGCTATATCTTGAATGTACCTATCATCTTGAATGTACCTATCATCTTGAATCCACCTGTCATCTTGAATCTACCTATCATCTTGAATCCACCTATCATCTTGAATATACCTATCATCTTGAATGTACCTATCATCTTGAATCTACCTGTCATCTTGAATATACCTATCATCTTGAATGTACCTATCATCTTGAATCCACCTGTCATCTTGAATATACCTATCATCTTGAATGTACCTATCATCTTGAATCCACCTGTCATCTTGAATATACCTATCATCTTGAATGTACCTATCATCTTGAATCCACCTGTCATCTTGAATATACCTATCATCTTGAATGTACCTATCACCTTGAATCCACCTATCATCTTGAATCCACCTATCATCTTGAATCCACCTATCATCTTTACATTTACATTTCAGTCATTTAGCAGACGCTCTTATCCAGAGCGACTTACAAATTGGTGCATTCACCTTATGATATCCAGTGGAACAACCACTTTACAATAGTGCATCTAAATCTTTTAAGGGGGGGGGGGGGGGTTAGAAGGATTACTTTATCCTATCCTAGGTATTCCTTAAAGAGGTGGGGTTTCAGGTGTCTCCGGAAGGTGGTGATTGACTCCGCTGACCTGGCGTCGTGAGGGAGTTTGTTCCACCATTGGGGTGCCAGAGCAGCGAACAGTTTTGACTGGGCTGAGCGGGAACTGTACTTCCTCAGAGGTAGGGAGGCGAGCAGGCCAGAGGTGGATGAACGCAGTGCCCTTGTTTGGGTGTAGGGCCTGATCAGAGCCTGAAGGTACGGAGGTGCCGTTCCCCTCACAGCTCCGTAGGCAAGCACCATGGTCTTGTAGCGGATGCGAGCTTCAACTGGAAGCCAGTGGAGAGAGCAGAGGAGCGGGGTGACGTGAGAGAACTTGGGAAGGTTGAACACCAGACGGGCTGCGGCGTTCTGGATGAGTTGTAGGGGTTTAATGGCACAGGCAGGGAGCCCAGCCAACAGCGAGTTGCAGTAATCCAGACGGGAGATGACAAGTGCCTGGATTAGGACCTGCGCCGCTTCCTGTGTGAGGCAGGGTCATACTCTGCGAATGTTGTAGAGCATGAACCTACAGGAACGGGTCACCGCCTTGATGTTAGTTGAGAACGACAGGGTGTTGTCCAGGATCACGCCAAGGTTCTTAGCACTCTGGGAGGAGGACACAATGGAGTTGTCAACCGTGATGGCGAGATCATGGAACGGGCAGTCCTTCCCCGGGAGGAAGAGCAGCTCCGTCTTGCCGAGGTTCAGCTTGAGGTGGTAATCCGTCATCCACACTGATATGTCTGCCAGACATGCAGAGATGTGATTCGCCACCTGGTTATCAGAAGGGGGAAAGGAGAAGATTAATTGTGTGTCGTCTGCATAGCAATGATAGGAGAGACCATGTGAGGATATGACAGAGCCAAGTGACTTGGTGTATAGCGAGAATAGGAGAGGGCCTAGAACAGAGCCCTGGGGGACACCAGTGGTGAGAGCACGTGGTGCGGAGACAGATTCTCGCCACGCCACCTGGTAGGAGCGACCTGTCAGGTAGGACGCAATCCAAGCGTGGGCCGCGCCGGAGATGCCCAACTCGGAGAGGGTGGAGAGGAGGATCTGATGGTTCATAGTATCAAAGGCAGCCGATAGGTCTAGAAGGATGAGAGCAGAGGAGAGAGAGTTAGCTTTAGCAGTGCGGAGCGCCTCCGTGACACAGAGAAGAGCAGTCTCAGTTGAATGACTAGTCTTGAAACCTGACTGATTAGGATCAAGAAGGTCATTCTGAGAGAGATAGCAGGAGAGCTGGCCAAGGACGGCACGTTCAAGAGTTTTGGAGAGAAAAGAAAGAAGGGATACTGGTCTGTAGTTGTTGACATCGGAGGGATCGAGTGTAGGTTTATTCAGAAGGGGTGCAAAAGATCATCAAAGGTAAGGGAATATTTATGATGTAATTTCGTATTTCTGTTGACTCCAACATGGCGGAGAAATGTTGTTTCTATCTGAGCGTCGTCTCAGATTATTGCATGGTATGCTTTTTCCTAAAGTTTAAAAAAAATCTGACACAGCGGTTGCATTAAGAACCAGTGTATCTTTAATTATATGTAAAACATGTATCTTCATCAAAGTTTATGATGAGTATTTCTGTTATTTGACGTGGCTCTCTGTAATTACTCCGGATATTTTGGAGGCATTTCTGAACATGGCGCTAATGTAAACCGAGATTTGTGGATATAAATATGCACATTATCGAACAAAACATAAATGTATTGTGTAACATGATGTCATATGAGTGTCATCTGATGAAGATGCTCAAAGGTTAGTGATTCATTTTATCTCTATTTCTGTTTTTTGTGAAAGCTATCTTTGGCTGGGAAAAATGGCTGTGTGTTTTTTGGATTTGGTGGTGATCTAACATAAATATACACTGCTCAAAAAAATAAAGGGAACATTAAAATAACACATCCTAGATCTGAATGAATGAAATATTCTTATTAAATACTTTTTTCTTTACATAGTTGAATGTGCTGACAACAAAATCACACAAAAATGATCAATGGAAATCAAATTTATCAACCCATGGAGGTCTGGATTTGGAGTCACACTCAAAATTAAAGTGGAAAACCACACTACAGGCTGATCCAACTTTGATATAATGTCCTTAAAACAAGTCAAAATGAGGCTCAGTAGTGTGTGTGGCCTCCACGTGCCTGTATGACCTCCCTACAATGCCTGGGCATGCTCCTGATGAGGTGGCGGATGGTCTCCTGAGGGATCTCCTCCCAGACCTGGACTAAAGCATCCGCCAACTCCTGGACAGTCTGTGGTGCAACGTGGCGTTGGTGGATGGAGCAAGACATGATGTCCCAAATGTGCTCAATTGGATTCAGGTCTGGGGAACGGGCGGGCCAGTCCATAGCATCAATGCCTTCCTCTTGCAGGAACTGCTGACACACTCCAGCCACATGCGGTCTAGCATTGTCTTGCATTAGGAGGAACCCAGGGCCAACCGCACCAGCATATGGTCTCACAAGGGGTCTGAGGATCTCATCTCGGTACCTAATGGAAGTCAGGCTACCTCTGGCGAGCACAAAGAAATGCCACCCCACACCATGACTGACCCACCGCCAAACCGGTCATGCTGGAGGATGTTGCAGGCAGCAGAACGTTCTCCACGGCGTCTCCAGACTCTGCCACGTCTGTCACATGTGCTCAGTGTGAACCTGCTTTCATCTGTGAAGAGCACAGGGCGCCAGTGGCGAATTTGCCAATCTTGGTGTTCTCTGGCAAATGCCAAACATCCTGCACGGTGTTGGGCTGTAAGCACAACCCCCACCTGTGGACGTCGGGCCCTCATACCACCCTCATGGAGTCTGTTTCTGACCGTTTGAGCAGACACATGCACATTTGTGGCCTGCTGGAGGTCATTTTGCAGGGCTCTGGCAGTGCTCCTCCTGCTCCTCCTTGCACAAAGGCGGAGGTAGCGGTCCTGCTGCTGGGTTGTTGCCCTCCTACGGCCTCCTCCACATCTCCTGATGTACTGGCCTGTCTCCTGGTAGCGCCTCCATGCTCTGGACACTACGCTGACAGACACAGCAAACCTTCTTGCCACAGCTCGCATTGATGTGCCATCCTGGATGAGCTGCACTACCTGAGCCACTTGTGTGGGTTGTAGACTCCGTCTCATGCTACCACTAGAGTGAAAGCACCGCCAGCATTCAAAAGTGACCAAAACATCAGCCAGGAAGCATAGGAACTGAGAAGTGGTCTGTGGTCACCACCTGCAGAACCACTCCTTTATTGGGGGTGTTTTGCTAATTGCCTATAATTTCCACCTGTTGTCTATTCCATTTGCACAACAGCATGTGAAATGTATTGTCAATCAGTGTTGCTTCCTAAGTGGACAGTTTGATTTCACAGAAGTGTGATTGACTTGGAGTTACATTGTGTTGTTTAAGTGTTCCCTTTATTTTTTTGAGCAGTGTATGTTGTGTTTTCGCTGTAAAACATTTAAAAAATCGGACACGATGGGTAGATTAACAATATGTTTATCTTTCATTTGCTGCATTGGACTTGTTAATGTGTGAAAGTTAAATATTTAAAAAAAATATTTTTGAATTTTGCGCGCTGCTTTTTCAGCGGAATGTGGGGGGGGGGGGGTTCCGCTAGCGGAACACGTGTCCTAGATAGGCTAAATGCTACAACCTGTTACAACTTAAACAATCAAAATGTATGCTGTCATACAATACACACATGTACACACTCTGTACCAGTTGAGGGTTCCTTTGGGGCTTCACCCACTAGAGAAACAGATGAAGGTATGATGGTCCCTGAGCTCAGAGGAATCTCTAGGGGAGGGGCTTCTATCCACACCTTCTGAGGAGGGTCTGAGAGGGGAGGGGGGAGGAGGAGAGATATATATATGGGTGAAGGGGAGGGAGTTACAGAGAAGAAGGGGGAGAGAGAGAGAGGGGAGTGTGTAAGGGAGAGAGAGACTGGGGAGGGAGAGAAAGAGAGAGAGAGAGGAGGGAGAGGGCGGGAAAGAGTGAGGAGGTTATTGTTATAGTTATAGAAAGCACACATTGCTATTGTTTGGGATTGGGATTGTTACTGTACAATGCATAGTTATGTTCTGGTTGGGAAAAGTTTGTTCAAGGTTGTACTTGTCATTGTCATTCAATAGAGATTCACAACAACCATTAGGGTTATAGGGTTGTTGTTGTCATAGTTCTATCCAGAGACCCACAGAAAACAATGAGGTTGGTGGACTGGCTCTTGGAGAAGCATGTGCCCTTGTTGAAGGTCTCACAGGTGAGGGGCAGCCCGTTCTCCTCCCGAGAGACAACATGGGTCAGGTTAGACCTGGTTCTCTTCCCCCCGTGGTCTCCCTGGCGACAGGAAAGGACACGTGACAACGTCAGGAAGAGACAGGAAGTTCTAGTGTCCCTGAACATTTTCCTTGGAGATAAATACACAGTAAGCTGCTCACAGGAAATACAATAATAATACTGTTTTGATGATGGAAATTAGCTTTGTGGCTCTCTAACTCTTGTGCTCTACTTACATTGTGCCTGGTCCCTGATAATAAACAAACAAATAAATCACATTCATATGCTTCTTCCTGCTGGCAAAACCCATAATACATTGAATCAAACACCCATTTGCTCCTGTATGATGCTAGTCATGTCTGTTTTGCACCCCGGGTTTTAGGCTTTTATTGAGATGATTAGTGCAAAAGCCTTTTCCAGAGAGAAACAGACACAAGAAGGAACGCGTTCACAAAGAACCACCACTGAGGTGTCAGTCTTTATTAACCCTCAGACATATTCAGGCACATTAAAGCTGGATAGAATGCAGCTGTAAATGCTAGATCAAATTAAAAGTATTTCTCCAAATGAACAAAGAGCCGGGATAATGGTTCTCTCAACTCCCATGTCAGCTTTTATTCACTTTTATCTCATTAACATACTCAAAAGCCGAGAGAGAAGAATACAGGGACACTTTTTGAGGCTTCACTCATTGGCAAAGCCTTTTGTAGCATTTTTTTTAAATATTTTTTTTTATGTCAGTTGAGAACAAGTTCTCATTTACAACTGCGACCTGGCCAAGATAAAGCAAAGCAGTGTGACAAAAACAACACAGAGTTACACATGGGGTAAACAAACGTACAGTCAATAACACAATAGAAAAGTCTATATACAGTGTGTGCAAATGTAGTAAGATTAGGGAGGTAAGGCAATAAATAGGCCATAGTGGCGAAATAATGACAATTTAGCAAATAAACACTGGAGTGATAGATGTACAGAAGATGAATGTGCAAGTAGAGATACTGGAGTGCAAAGGAGCAAAATTAAATAACAATATGGGGATGAGGTAGTTGGGTGGGCTATTTACAGATGGGAAATGTACAGGTACAATGATCGGTAAGCTGCTCTGACAGCTGGTGCTTAAAGTTAGTGAGGGAGATATAAGACTCCAGCTTCAGTGATTTTTGCAATTCGTTCCAGTCACTGGCAGCAGAGAACTGTATGGAAAGGCAGCCAAATGAGGAGTTGGCTTTGGGGTTGACCAGTGAAATATACCTGCTGGAGCGCGTGCTACAGGTGGGTGCTGCTATGGTGACCAGTGAGCTGAGATAAGGCGGGGCTTTACCTAGCAAAGACTTATAGATGACCTGGAGCCAGTGGGTTTGGTGACGAATATGAAGCGAGGGCCAGCCAACGAGAGCATACAGGTCGCAGTAGCGGGTAGTACATAGGGCTTTGGTGACAAAACGGATGGCACTGTGATACACTACATCCAAACCTGACTGAAGCAAGGGCTATATCTGTTCTTAGTTCTACATTTTTTAAATGGGGCATGCTCATTTAAGATGGTGAGGAAAGCACTTTTTAAGAATAACAAGGCATCCTCTACTGACGGAATGAGGTCAATTTCCTTCCAGGATACCCGGGCCAGGTCGATTGGAAAGGCCTGCACGCTGAAGTGTTTTAGGGAGCGTTTGACAGTGATGAGGGGTGGTCGTTTGACTGAGGACCCATTACGGATGCGGGCAATGAGGTAGTGATCGCTGAGATCCTGGTTGAAGACAGCAGAGGTGTATTTAGATGTCAGGATGTTATCTATGAGGGTGCCCGTGTTTACGGATTTAGGGTTGTACCTGGTATGCTCCATGATCATTTCTGTGAGATTGAGGGCATCTAGCTTAGATTGTAGGATGCCGGGGTGCATATCTTAACCATATCCTAATATAGACTGAGTAGTGGGTCTTTGTTCAGAGCGGAGAGAGAATGAAGAACAGATACAACGTGGTCAAGGTGGAAACTACACGGGGAAGAATAATATGTGTTCTTTCAGAATCTAAGGCTTCTCTCACAGATGCTTGTCATTGGGCACTCGAGATGTACAAATCAGACTGTCTGAGTGTGTATTGACCTCTGAGGTGTAGTTTCAAAGGTAATTTTCAATACAATTTAAGATACATAAAGAAGCCACAGCAGGCAACCAATACATGTACCGAAATTACAGATGGTTATACACAAAAAATCTAAGAGTTGTTTCCGTTGTGGTCCTCTATTGGTAGGCAAAGGCACTATAAAGGGAAACCTAGCCGCGAACTGCCCAGGGACACGAGTCGCCGAGGAACGCGAGCCTACCAGACGAGCTAAATGCCTTTTAAAATAATTTGTATTGTCGTTTTTATTGTTTCCTTTTACGATATAACAACAATGCACCCAGACTCCCCGCCCTCACCCCGCCATGCCACAGCCCCACTCCAAGATGGACCAAATAAAAAACAATGTTGCAACGTAACTAAATGCGGAAAACTCAGGGGGCGTGAACACCCCCCAAACGCACCGCACACACAAAATAGAAAAGAAAACAAACTTTTCATTTTTCACCCAAACCCCCCCCCCCCCCATAACAACTATTACAACAAAAGGAACATTTAAATAATAATTATAATTATAATAAAATAAATCCCTACCCCAACCAGTCATCTATGTATGTCTGTAGTCTATCAGGCCATTACATATTGTTTTCACTTTCTATCTCGAGTTTACCATTCATTTTATAAATCAATCTTTCATATGAAGCTGTTTCTGCCAAGGCCACATACCATTCCTTATAAGAGGGAGGATCCTTCTGGGAATTTGTTGTTGTTTTGTTCTACCTTAAGCAAACAATCTCTAAGCTGGAGATACCTCCAAAAGTCTTGTTTCTGTAAATTATTCTTGGACCTTAGCTCTTCAAAAGAGGTAAAAGTGTTTTCTTGATACAGACAACCAATATTCTTTATCCCCTTTCTATACCAATCTTTCCAGAAAACCATGTGTCCATCTTTTTTCAATTTAGGGTTGTTAAATAACGAAGCATAGCTTATCAAGAAAAGTGAAGATCTCTCTCTCTCTCTCTTATGAATCTGGCTCCATATATTTTTAGTATGAGACATTATTGGATTCTGGGGTCCCACCTTTTGTTGACTCAAATAATGTGATGCTCCGAATGGGGCGTTAAGTTCCTCTTCCATGTCCACCCAGATTGGCCTAGTCGAGTTCTCAATAAAGAGAGAGACTATTTGGGAAGCTACAAAGGATACTTGACACAATTGCATGTTAGGGAGCTTTATTCCTCCCTTCTCAGTCTTTGCCTGTAATATAACTAGTTTCATCCTGGCCTTTTTACCGGCCCAAACAAACTCAGTAATAATTTTGTCTATGGGATTTAAAAGTATAGACAGGTATGAATAGTGGTAACATGCTGATGACGTAATTCAGTTCAGGAGCTATGACCATCTTTATAACCTGTATCCTACCCCATAATGAGATTTGCAGTGTATCCCAGCTCTTAAACTGGAGTTGAATTTTGTTCAATAGTGGGTCAAGATTTTCATAAATCATGTTCTCCAGACCAGGATTTAACACCATCCCAGGTACCTCAAGTTTTTAGGGACCCATTGAAACCTCCAGCTGAGGAGGTAATTTCTCAGACAACGTTTTGATAGAGATATTGCTTCAGATTTGGTCCAGTTTACTTTATAGCCCGATATCTCTGAGAATGCATTTACAAGGTCCATTAAAGGCAGTATGGAGAGTTGGAGGTCTGATATTATTAGTAATATGTCGTCTGCATAAAGCAGTAGTTTATTCTCCCTACCTCCCATATTAATCCCTTTGATTGACTGACGCAGCCTAATGGCTTTGGCTAATGGTTCTAATGCTATAATAAATAGGAGGGGCGAGAGACAGTCACCTTGTTTCGTGCCTCGTCCTACAGAAAATGGAGATGATCGTAGTCCGTTAGTGACTACTGTGGATTTGGGGTCATTGTACAGAAGTTTAATACTATTTTGAAAGCCCTGTCCAAATCCAAATGTATTTATAGTATAATGCAGATAGCCCTCCATATCAAAGGCTTTCTCTGCATCTAGGGATAAGGCTGCCACTGAAGTATCCAAATATTTTGCCTACCAGATGACATGCAATAGGCGTCTAAGATTATCAGATGAAGTTCTGCCTTTCACAAATCCCCCCTGATCTGGATTTATGATTTTCTTAATGATATGATTCACCTTCATAGCCAGAATTTTTGTAAACAATTTTCTATCACAATATATCAAAGAAATTGGATGATAGCTCCCACACCCATGGGGATCCTTTCCCTTTTTGAGGAATAGGGTGATTACTGCATCACTCATAGAAGGTGGGATCTCACCTGTGTCAATCGATGTGTTAAATGTTTTCAATATTTCTGGGCTAAGCTGCTCTGCAAACCTTTTATAGAAATCACTGGGTATCCCATCCAACCCTGAAGTTTTACCACTGGGTGCTTGTCTTGTAGTTTCGATCAATTCCGCCAAAGTAATAGGGTGCTCGAGCCAGATCTTGTCTTCCTCTGTTAATTTAGGAAGGTTTAGATTCTGAAAGAATACCTCTGCTTTTTAAGGACCGTCTGAAGTATAAAGTTCCTGATAGAAGTCTCCAAATACATTGTTTATTTCTTTATGATTGGTAATTAGCTTGCCTGTCTTATTTCTGATTCCACCTATTTGCCAATCTGTTTCTCTAGCTTTCAATTGACTGGCCAACAATTTTCCTGCCTTTTCACCAGATTCGTACCATCTCTGCTTCAGCCTGTACAGGGAATATTCCGCTTTTTTACTGAATAAAATATTCAGCTCGTATTTGGTTTTCGTCAGATTTACCAGATAAATGTTGATAGGATTTGACCAATATTCCCTCTCCAGCATTTTAAGCTCTGTTTCAAGTTTATACATTTTCTGTTTATCTAGTTTGTTAATAATAGTAGCGGATTGTTGTATCATTACTCCGCGTATGTACGCTTTAAAAGCTTCCAAGACATGTACCTGTTTCGCACTATTGTTGTTTGTTTCAAATACTATCGTAATGTGTGTTTTAAGGAATTCACAAAACACCTTGTCCTGTAAGAGGCTGGTGTTCATTCGCTAATATTTACAATTTTCTCTTTCTTCTCCTATTCCAACAGTCAGATCAATGGTTGCATGATCTGTTATAGCCATCGTGCCTGTAACGGCAGCCTTCCTCCTCTTCGTCTGAAGAGGAGGTGTAGCAGGGATCGGACCAAGACGCAGCGTAGTTGGTGCTCAACATATTTAATAATACGAACTGTGAACACTACAACAATACAAAAATAACAAAATGTGGCAAACCGATACAGTCCTAGCTGGTGCAGAGAAAACACAGAGACAGGAAACAACCACCCACAAACCCCAACACAAAACAAGCCACCTATATATGATTCCAATCAGAGACAACACAAAACACCTGCCTCTGATTGAGAACCATATTAGGCCAAACATAGAAACAGACAAACTAGACACACAACATAGAATGCCCACCCAGCTCACGTCCTGACCAACACTAAAACAAGCAAAACACACAAGAACTATGGTCAGAACGTGACAGTACCCCCCTCCTGAGGTGCGGACTCCGAACGCACCCCCTAAAACTCTAGGGGAGGGTCTGGGTGGGCATCTGTCCGCGGTGGCGGCTCCGGCGCTGGACAAGGACACCACTCCACCATTGTCTTTGTCCCCCTCCTTAGCGTCCTTTGAGTGGCGACCCTCGCCGCCGACCTTGGCCTAGGAACCCTCACAAAGGGCCCCATCAGACTGAGGAGACAGCTCCGAACCGAGAGGTAGCTTAGGACAGAGAGGTAGCTCAGGACAGAGAGGCAGCTCCGGACTGAGTGGCAACTCCAGGCTGAGTGGCAGCTCCGGACTGAGTGGCAGCTCCGGACTGAGTGGCAGCTCATGACTGGAGGGCAGCTCATGACTGGAAGGCAGCTCATGACTGGAGGGTAGCTCATGACTGGAAGGCAGCTCATGACTGGAAGGCAGCTCCTGACTGGAAGGCAGCTCATGACTGGAGGGCAGCTCTGGCAGCTCCTGACTGGCTGGCAGCTCTGGCGGCTCCTGACTGGCTGGCGGCTCTGGCGGCTCCTGACTGGCTGGCGGCTCTGGCGGCTCCTGACTGGCTGGCGGCTCTGGCGGCTCCTGACTGGCTGGCGGCTCTGGCGGCTCCTGACTGGCTGGCGGCTCTGGCGGCTCCTGACTGGCTGGCGGCTCTGGCGGCTCCTGACTGGCTGGCGACTCTGGCGGCTCCTGACTGGCTGGCGGCTCTGGCGGCTCCTGACTGACGGACGGCTCTAATGGCTCGGGACAGACGGGCGGCTCAGATGGCGCTGGGCAGACGGATGGCTCAGATGGCGCTGGGCAGGCAGGCAGCTCAGACGGCGCTGGGCAGGCAGGCAGCTCAGACCTGCTGAGGCGCACAGTAGGCCTGGTGCGTGTTGCCGGAACTGGTGGTACCAGTTTGTAGACACACCCACCTCAAGGCTAGTGCGGGGAGCAGGAACAGGGCACACGGGACTCTCGAGGCGCACTATACACCTGGTGCGTGGTACCGGCACTGGTGGTACCGGGCTGAGGGCACGCACCTCAGGGCGAGTGCGGGGAGAAGGAAAAGTGCGTACAGGGCTCTGGATACGCACAGTAAGCTTGGTGCGTGGTGCCGGAACTGGTGGTACCGGGCTGGAGACACGCACCACAGGGAGAGTGCGTGGAGGAGGAACAGAGTTCTGGAGACGCACAGGAAGCCTGGTGCGTGGTGTAGGCACTGGTGTTACTGGGCTGGGGCGAGGAGGTGGCGCATGATATACCGGACCGTGAAGGCGTACAGGAGCTCTTAAGCACCGAGCCTGCCCAACCTTACCTGGTTCAATGCTCCCCGTAGCCAGGCCAGTGCGGCGAGGTTTTTGCCTGCCTCAATAACGACACCTTTTGCCTATACCCTACCTGTACTTTAGCCTATCGGATTTCCTGTTTTCTACCTATTGCCTGATCTCCCGGACTACATTACTAGCCTTTTCTCTGCCTGTACTGTTGTCCTTTTGGACCCCTGTGTATGACCTTCTGCCTGCCCCTGGACCCAGCTACCTGCCTCCTCCTGTGGTCCTTTACAATAAACACCTGCTGCACCCTGTGCTTGAAACCAGCTCTCTGTCTCCCCTTGTGTTCATTACAATTTGGGGCATAAATATTTCCCAATATTACATTTTGTCCTGAAATCTTTACAAGTAAAATCAAGTTTCGTCCCTCTTTGTCCTTAAACTCTTTTTCCACTTGAACATGTATACCTTTGGAAAATAGAATAGAATAGAAACACCTATTTTTGGGGGTTGAATGTATTATGGTAAGCACTACCCACCCATCTGTCTCCCACCCTAGGAGTATCCGTTTCCAGTAGGTGGTTCTTGGAGCATAATCACATCTGAGTGCACCCACTGTATGTTTTTTTTCAGCCACATCTTCGCCAACTTTTGCAATTTTCTCTTCAAGATTTTTGTTCAATTTGCGAATCACTCTCACATTTGACCAGCTGGTGGACCTGTCCATCCGGTTGGATAACCTGCTGGCTACCCGCGGACGTCCAGATCGGGGTCTGTCGATTCCATCCCCCAGCACCACAGATCCAACGCCCATGGAGCTGGGAGGTGCTGCACGTAGGGCGACCGGAGGAGGGGCCGGTCCATGCACCATCTGTGGCCGCAGAGGGCACATTGCCGGTCGGTGCTGGAGAGGTTCTTCTGGGAGTCGAGGCAGCAGGCAGGGCACTCTTGTGTCACCCCAAGTGAGTCAGCACCAAATCAAATCAAGTTTATTTTATATAGCCCTTCGTACATCAGCTAATATCTCGAAGTGCTGTACAGAAACCCAGCCTAAAACCCCAAACAGCCAGCAATGCAGGTGTAGAAGCATGGCGGCTAGGAAAAACTCCCTAGAAAGGCCAAAACCTAGGAAGAAACCTAGAGAGGAACCAGGCTATGAGGGGTGGCCAGTCCTCTTCTGGCTGTGCCGGGTGGAGATTATAACAGAACATGGCCAAGTTGTTCAAATGTTCATAAATGACCAGCATGGTCAAATAATAATCAGGAATAAATGTCAATTGGCTTTTCATAGCCGATCATTAAGAGTATCTCTACCGCTCCTGCGGTCTCTAGAGAGTTGAAAACAGCAGGTCTGGGACAGGTAGCACGTCCGGTGGACAGGTCAGGGTTCCATAGCCGCAGGCAGAACAGTTGAAACTGGAACAGCAGCAAGGCCAGGTGGACTGGGGACAGCAAGGAGTCATCATGCCCGGTAGTCCTGACGCATGGTCCTAGGGCTCAGGTCCTCCGAGAGAGAGAAAGAAAGAGAGAAGGAGAGAATTAGAGAGAGCATACTTAAATTCACACAGGACACCGGATAAGACAGGAGAAGTACTCCAGATATAACCAACTGACCCTAGCCCCCCGACACATAAACTACTGCAGCATAAATACTGGAGGCTGAGACAGGAGGGGTCAGGAGACACTGTGGCCCCATCCGATGATACCCCCGGACAGGGCCAAACAGGAAGGATATAACCCCACCCACTTTGCCAAAGCACAGCTCCCACACCACTAGAGGGATATCTTCAACCACCAACTTACCATCCAGGCTCACCCAGAGCCCTCTGTTGCACACATGTTTGTGTATATTAATTTTCCTGAGTTTTCCCTGCATTCCTAGCATAAGGCGCTCGTAGATTCAGGCGCAGCTGGGAACTTTATTGACAGATCATTTGCCCATAGTTTAGGGATCCCTATTGTTCCAGTGGATATGCCCTTCCCAGTTCACGCCCTAGATAGTCGACCTTTGGGGTCTTTCTCCTGCGTTTCACGTGGTGCTGGGTATACCCTGGTTGGCCTGTCATGACCCCACTATTTCGTGGCAACGGAGGGCTCTCACGGGGTGGTCACGAGAGTGCTCGGGGAGGTGTTTAGGGGTTTCCATCGGTGCGACTACGGTGGAAAGTCCAGACCAGGTCTCCACCGTGCGCATCCCCTCTGAATATGCCGATTTGGCTCTCGCCTTCTGTAAGAAAAATACGACTCAATTACCACCCCATCAACGGGGGGATTGTGCGATAAATCTCCTGGTAGACGCAGCACATCCCAGGAGTCACGTGTATCCCCTGTCACAAGAGGAGACGGCGGCTATGGAAACATATGTCTCCGAATCCCTGGAGCAGGGGTACATTCGGCCCTCCACTTCACCTGTCTCCTCGAGATTCTTTTTTGTGAAGAAGAAGAATGGAGGTCTGCGCCCGTGTATTGACTATCGAGGCATCAACCAGATCACGGTGAGGTACAGTTACCCCCTACCTCTCATAGCCAGTGCGATTGAGTCAATGCACGGGGCGCGCTTCTTCACAAAATTGGATCTCAGGAGCGCTCACAACCTGGTGCATATCCGGGAGGAGGACGAGTGGAAGACGGCATTTAGTACCACCTCAGGGCACTATGAGTACCTCGTCATGCCGTACCGGTTGATGAATGCTCCATCAGTCTTACAGGCCTTTGTAGACGAGATTTTCCGGGACTTGCACGGGCAGGGTGTAGTGGTGTATATCGACGACATTCTGATATACTCTGCTACACGCGCCGAGCATGTGTCCCTGGTGCACAGGGTGCTTGGTCGACTGTTGGAGCATGACCTGTACGTCAAGGCTGAGAAATGCCTGTTTTTCCAACAGTCCATCTCCTTCCTCGGGCACCGTATATCCACTTCAGGGGTGGAGATGGAGAGTGACCACATTACAGCCGTGCGTAATTGGCCGACTCCCACCACGGTAAAGGAAGTGCAGCGGTTTCTAGAGTTTGCCAACTACTACCGGAGGTTTATCCTGGGCTTTGGTCAGTTAGCGGCTCCCATTACCTCACTGCTGAAGAGGGGACCGGTGCGTTTGCAGTGGTCAGCTGAGGCGGATAGGGCTTTTGGTCAGCTGAGGGCTCTGTTTACCTCGGCTCCCATGCTGGCTAATCCGGATCCCTTTTTGGCGTTCATAGTGGAGGTGGACGCGTCCGAGGCTGGGATAGAAGCAGTGCTCTCTCAGCGCTCGGGTACGCCACCAAAGCTCCGCCCATGTGCCTTCTTTTCGAAGAAGCTCAGCCCGGCGGAGCGAAACTATGACGTGGGGGACCGGGAGTTGTTGGCTGTGAAGGCATGGAGACATTGGCTTGAGGGGGCTAAACACCCTTTTCTCATCTGGACTGACCACCGCAATCTGGAGTACATCCGGGTGGCGAGGAGACTGAATCCTCGCCAGGCAAGGTGGGCCATGTTTTTTACCCGTTTTGTTTTCACCCTATCCTACAGACCAGGTTCCCAGAATGCGAAGGCAGACGCACTGTCCCGGATGTATGACACAGAGGAGAAGCCCATGGATCCCAATCCCATACTCCTGGCCTCTTGCCTGGTGGCACCGGTAGTGTGGGAGCTGGATGCCGACATCGAGCGGGCGTTACGTACAGAGCCCTCTCCCCTCCAATGTCCAGCTGGGCGTCTGTATGTTCCATCTGCTGTCCACGACCGTTTGATCTATTGGGCCCATACTTCACCCTCCTCTGGTCATATGGGCATCGGTCAGACAGTGCTCTGTCTTAGTGGGAAGTACTGGTGGTCCACTTTAACTAAGGACGTGAGGGTTTGTGTCTCCTCCTGCTCGGTGTGCGCCCAGTGCAAGACCCCTAGGCACTTGCCCAGAGGGAAGTTACAACCCTTACCCGTTCCACAACGACCGTGGTTGCACCTGTCGGTAGATTTCCTGACAGATCTTCCTCCATCACAGAGTAACACCACGATCTTGGTCGTTGTGGATCGGTTTTCTAAGTCCTGTCGTCTCCTCCCTTTGCCCGGTCTCCCTACGGTCCTACAGACTGCGGAGGCCCTGTTTACACACGTCTTCCGGCACTACGGGGTGCCTGAGGACATAGTATCTGATCGAGGTCCCCAGTTCACGTCAAGGGTCTGGGGGGCGTTCATGGAATGTCTGGGGTCTCGGTCAGCCTTACCTCGGGTTTTCACCCCGCGAGTAACGGGCAGGTGGAAAGAGTGAACCAGGATGTGGGTAGGTTTCTGCTGTCCTATTGCCAGGACCGGCCGGGGGAGTGGGCGGCGTTCGTGCCCTGGGCAGAGATGGCCCAGAACTCGCTCCGCCACTCAGAGATGGCCCAGAACCACGCTCCACTAACCTCTCCCCCTTCCAGTGCGTACTGGGGTACCAGCCGGTTCTGGCGCCTTGGCATCAGAGCCAGATCGAGGCTCCTGCGGTGGATGACTGGTTTAGGTGCGCTGAGGAGACATGGGACGCCGCTCATGTGCACCTTCAGCGGGCCGTGAGGCGCCAGAAAGCCTGCGCAGATCGCCACCGCAGTGAGGGACCAGGTCTGGCTCTCGACCTGAAACCTGCCCCTCCACCGGCCCTGCCCGGAAGCTGGGCCCGCGGTTTGTGGGGCCATTCAAAGTCCTGAGGAGACTGAACGAGGTATGTTACAGGTTACAGCTTCCCCCCGATTATCGAATTAACCCCTCATTCCATGTGTCTCTCCTCAGGCCGGTGGTGGCTGGTCCACTCCAGGAGTCTGAGGTGCGGGAGGTTCCTCCGCCCCCCTCTGGACATCGAGGGAGCCCTGGCATATGCAGTTCGATCCATACTGGATTCGAGGCGTCGGGCGAGGGGCCTTCAGTACCTCGTGGAGTGGGAGGGGTACGGTCCGGAGGAGAGATGCTGGGTGCCGGTGGAAGACGTGTTAGACCCATTGATTCTGAGGAAGTTCCACCGTCTCCATCCGGATCGCCCTGCGCTTCGCCCTCCGGGTCGTCCCCGAGGCCGGTGTCGGTGAGCTGCTGGAGCCGCGTGTCAAGGGGGGGTACTGTCACGACTTCCGCCGAGGTCGGTCCCTCACCTTGTTCGGGCGGAGTTCGGCGGTCGACGTCACCGGTCTTCTAGCCATCGCTGATCCATCTTTCATTTTCCATTGGTTTTGTCTTTATTTTCTCCACACCTGCTTTTCATTATCCTATTACATGTTCATGTATTTAACCCTCTGTTTCCCTCATGTTTGTTGTGAGGGATTATTTCTATGTTCAGTTTGGTTCATGATGGCTGGTTTTTCGACGGGTGCTGCACCCGTGCGTAATATTTACCGTTGGTTATTGGTCAAGTGTATTTGTTTACCTTGTGCCTTTATTTTTTGAGTAAAGTACGTTGCTCACTCATTTTGCTCTCCTGCGCCTGACTTCATGCAAAGTTTTAAGTTTTTAAGATTTTATTATTACTGGTTATGTATGTGGGATGCTCCACCACTACAAATGCTGTGAATAGCGTGTGTAAACTAATGCCCATGTGCTCTCCATTAGAAATGCCTGTGGCAGCATCCCCACCAAATCCTGCTGCTGAGGATGAACCACTGTCTACAGACCCTGCTGACTGGCCTTCAGTTCTGACTGACAGAATTCGGACACAACTAGTTTGCAGAGGACCAGGTGAGCTACCACCTAACTTTGTTTCCCCAAGGAATGAAAGCCATTGAAGAAGTTGCCACCACCAGTATTTCTGGAAGACCTTGGTGAGCTGTGAAAAAATCCCTAGAAGTTGGTTGGTGTATTCTGATAGAAATAAATCAAATCAAAGTTTATTTGTCGTTTGCGCCGAATACAACAGGTGTAGACACAATGCAGATAGCCCGGTTAGCCAATGTGCGGGAGCACTGGTTGGTCGGCCAAATTGAGGTAGTATGTACATGAATGTACCGTATAGTTAAAGTGACTATGCATATATGATAAACAGAGAGTAGCAGCAGCGTAAAAATAGGGGTTGGGGAGGGGTTGGAGGGGGCCACACAATGCAAATAGTCCGGGTAGCCATTTGTTCACCTGTTCAGGAGTCTTATGACTTGGGGGTAAAAACTGTTGAGAAGCCTTTTTGTCCTAGACTTGGCACTCCGGTACCGCTTTCCATGCAGTAGTAGAGAGAACAGTCTATGACTGGGGTGGCTGGCGTCTTTGACAATTTTTAGGGCCTTCCTCTGACACCGCCTGGTGTAGAGGTCCTGGATGGCAGGCAGCTTAGCCCCTACCCTCTGTAGCGCACTACCCTCTGTAGTGCTTTGCGGTCAGAGGCCGAGCAATTGCCATACCAGGCAGTGATGCAACCAGTCAGGATGCTCTCGATGTTGCAGCTGTAGAACCTTTTGAGGATCTGAAGACACATGCCAAAACTTTTTAGTTTCCTGAGGGGGAATAGGCTTTGTCGTGCCCTCTTCACGACTCAGACTTGGATGGCATAGAGCTTGCACAGGAACGGAAGAACTTGCCTGACCTGCCATCGAAGACCATGACCCTGCTTGAGCTGATGATATTCATACATGAAAGGGAGCTATCAGAAATGCATCCAAATTTGTGGACTGCTCTCAGAATCTGTCTTACTCTTCCAGTGACCGTAGCTGAAGCAGAGAGGAGCTGTTCAAAGCTGAAGCTCATCAAATCCTGCCTGAGGTCCACCATGTCACAGGAACGCCATAGTGGCCTTGCTCTCATCAGTATTAACCATACAATTGCTGGGCAGATTTCTTATGATGATGTTTATTTTATTTATTTTTTCACCTTTATTTAACCAGGTAGGCAAGTTGAGAACAAGTTCTCATTTACAATTGCGACCTGGCTAAGATAAAGCAAAGCAGTTCGACCCATACAACAACACAGAGTTACACATGGAGTAAAACAAACATACAGTCAATAATACAGTAGAAAAATATGTCTATATACAATGTGAGCAAATGAGGTGAGATAAGGGAGGTAAAGGCAAAAAAAGGCCATGGTGGCGAAGTAAATGCAATATAGCAAGTAAAACACTGGAATGGTAGATTTGCAGTGGAAGAATGTGCAAAGTAGAAATAGAAATAATGGGGTGCAAAGGAGCAAAATAAAAAAATACAGTAGGGGAAGAGGTAGTTGTTTGGGCTAAATTATAGATGGGCTATGTACAGGTGCAGTAATCTGTGAGATGCACTGACAGCTGGTGCTTAAAGCTAGTGAGGGAGATAAGTGTTTCCAGTTTCAGAGATTTTTGTAGTTCGTTCCAGTCATTGGCAGCAGAGAACTGGAAGGAGAGGCGGCCAAAGGAGGAATTGGTTTTCGGGGTGACCAGAGAGATATACCTGCTGGAGCTCGTGCTACAGGTGGGTGCTGCTGTGGTGACCAACGAGCTGAGATAAGGGGGGACTTTACCTAGCAGGGTCTTGTAGATGACCTGGAGCCAGTGGGTTTGGCGACGAATATGAAGCGAGGGCCAGCCAACGAGAGCGTACAGGTCGCAGTGGTGGGTAGTATATGGGGCTTTGGTGACAAACCGGATGGCACTGTGATAGACTACATCCAATATATTGAGTGGGGTATTGGAAGCTATTTTGTAAATTACATCGCCGAAGTCGAGGATCGGTAGGATGGTCAGTTTTACGAGGGTATGTTTGGCAGCATGAGTGAAGGATGCTTTGTTGCGAAATAGGAAGACAATTCTAGATTTAACTTTGGATTGGAGATGTTTGATGTGAGTCTGGAAGGAGAGTTTACAGTCACACCCAGGTATTTGTAGTTGTCCACATATTCTAAGTCAGAACCGTCCAGAGTAGTGATGCTGGACGAGCGGGCAGGTGCAGGAAGCGATCGGTTGAATAGCATGCATTTAGTTTTACTTGTATTTAAGAGCAGTTGGAGGCCACGGAAGGAGAGTTGTATGGCATTGAAGCTTGTCTGGGGGGTTGTTAACACAGTGTCCAAAGAAGGGCCATAAGCATACAGAATGGTGTCGTCTGCGTAGAGGTGGATCAGAGACTCACCAGCAGCAAGAGCGACATCATTGATGTATACAGAGAAGAGAGTCGGCCCAATAATTGAACCCTGTGGCACCCCCATAGAGACTGCCAGAGGCCCGGACAACAGGCCCTCCGATTTGACACACTGAACTCTATCAGAGAAATAGTTGGTGAACCAGGCGAGGCAATCATTTGAGAAACCAAGGCTATCGAGTCTGCCGATGAGGATGTGGTGATTGACAGAGTTGAAAGCCTTGGCCAGGTCAATGAATACGGCTGCACAGTATTGTTTCTTATCGATGGCGGTTAAGATATCGTTTAGGACCTTGAGCGTGGCTGAGGTGCACCCATGACCAGCTCTGAAACCAGATTGCATAGCGAGAAGGTGCGGTGGGATTCGAAATGGTCGGTAATCTGTTTGTTGACTTGGCTTTCGAAGACCTTAGAAAGGCAGGGTAGGATAGATATAGGTCTGTAGCAGTTTGGATCAAGAGTGCCCCCCCCCCCCCCCCTTTGAAGAGGGGGATGACCGCAGCTGCTTTCCAATCTTTGGGAATCTCAGACGACACGAAAGAGAAGTTGAACAGGCTAGTAATAGGGGTTGCAACAATTTTGTCAGATAGTTTTAGAAAGAAAGGGTCCAGATTGTCTAGCCCGGCTGATTTGTAGTGGTCCAGATTTTGCAGCTCTTTCAGAACATCGGCTGACTGGATTTGGGAGAAGGAGAAATGGGGAAGGCTTGGGCGAGTTGCTGTGAGGGGTGCAGTGCTGTTGACCGGGGTAGGGGTAGCCAGGTGGAAAGCATGGCCAGCCGTAGAAAAATGCTTATTGAAATTCTCAATTATAGTGGATTTATCTGTGGTGACAGAGTTTCCTATCCTCAGGGCAGTGGGCAGCTGGGAGGAGGTGTTCTTATTCTCCATGGACTTTACAGTGTCCCAGAACTTTTTTGAGTTTGTGTTGCAGGAAGCAAATTTCTGCTTGAAAAAGCTAGCCTTGGCTTTTCTAACTGCCTGTGTATTGGTTTCTAACTTCCCTGAAAAGTTGCATATCACGGGGGCTGTTCGATGCTAATGCAGAACGCCATAGGATGTTTTTGTGTTGTTTAAGGGCAGTCAGGTCTGGAGAGAACCAAGGGCTATATCTGTTCCCGGTTCTACATTTCTTGAATGGGGCATGCTTATTTAAGATGGTGAGGAAGGCATTTAAAAAAAATAACCAGGCATCCTCTACTGACGGGATCAGGTCAATATCCTTCCAGGATACCCGGGCCAGGTCGATTAGAAAGGCCTGATCGCTGAAGTGTTTCAGGGAGCGTTTGACAGTGATGAGTGGAGGACGTTTGACCGCTGACCCATTACGGATGCAGGCAATGAGGCAGTGATCGCTGAGATCTTGGTTGAAAACAGCAGAGGTGTATTTAGAGGGCAAGTTGGTTAGGATGATATCTATGAGGGTGCCCGTGTTGACGGCTTTGGGGTGGTACCTGGTAGGTTCATTGATCATTTGTGTGAGATTGAGGGCATCAAGCTTAGATTGTAGGATGGCTGGGGTGTTAAGCATGTCCCAGGTTAGGTCACTTAGCAGCACGAGCTCTGAAGATAGATGGGGGGGCAATCAGTTCACATATGGTGTCCAGAGCACAGCTGGGGCCAGAGGGTGGTCTATAGCAGGCGGCCACGGTGAGAAACTTGTTTTTAGAGAGGTGGATTTTTAAAAGTAGAAGTTCAAATTGTTTGGGTACAGACCTGGATAGTAGGACAAACCTTTGCAGGCTATCTCTGCAGTAGATTGCAACACCGCCCCCTTTGGTCGTTCTATCTTTTCTGAAAATGTTGTAGTTAGGGATGGAGATTTCAGAGTTTTTGGTGGTCTTCCTAAGCCAGGATTCAGACACGGCTAGGACATCCGGGTTGGCAGAGTCTGCTAAAGCAGTGAATAAAACAAACTTAGGGAGGAGGCTTCTAATGTTAACATGCATGAAACCAAGGCTATTACGGTTACAGAAGTCATCAAAAGAGAGCGCCTGGGGAATAGGAGTGGAGCTTGGCACTGCAGGGCCTGGATTCACCTCTACATCACCAGAGGAACAGAGGAGGAGTAGGATAAGGGTACGGCTAAAAGCTATGAGAATTGGTCGTCTAGGACGTCTGGAACAGAGAGTAAAAGGAGCAGGTTTCTGGGGGAGATAAAATAGCTTCAAGGTATAATGTACAGACAAAGGTATGGTAGGATGTGAATACAGTGGAGGTAAACCTAGGCATTGAGTGATGATGAGAGAGAGATATTGTCTCTAGAAACATCATTGAAACCAGGTGATGTCATCGCATGTGTGGGTGGTGGAACTGAAAGGTTGGATAAGGTATAATGAGCAGGGCTAGAGGCTCTACAGTGAAATAAGACAATAAACACCAACCAGAACAGCAATGGACAAAGCATATTGACATTAAGGAGAGGCATGCTTAGCCGAGTGATCATAAGGGTCCAGTGAGTAGTGAGGTTGATTGGGGTCACGGCCATTCAGACAGCTAGCCAGGCCATGGGTAGCAAGCTGGCAGAGGATGGAGGTCTGTTTTTAGCCACCTCGTGCGTTTCCGTCGGTAGATTAGTGGGGTTCCGTGTGGTAGAGGGGATCAATCCAATTGGCAAAATAGATATAGTTATAGTGACCCAAGAAAATTGTCCGATATACCTATTCAGATAGCAGCCGATAAGACAGCTAACGATTAGCGGGCCGCAGATGGGCGTTCAGGTTACGTCGCGACGGAGGGGCCAGTTGGACTCCCTTGTGTAGATAACGTCGGTAGTCTAGTCGTGAAGCCCCAGGAGTGGCTGATGGAACTCTCAGCTGGCTAGCTCCGGAATAATTGATGTTTGCTCCGGGACCGACGTAAGCCAATAGTCACTCGGATAGCAGCTAGCTAGCTGCAAGATCCAGGTGTAAATGTCCAGAGCTTGCGGTAGAAATCCAGGGATATGGAGAGAAAATAGGTCCGGTATGCTCTGGTCTGAGTTGCGTTGTACAAAACTGCCGATAGCTTTTCGAGCTAAAGGATAGCTGATGACCGCCAACCGTGGTTAGCTGAATACTAACGTTAGCCAGTGAACTGGCTAGCTTCTGGCTAGCTTCTGGCTAGCTTCTGTAATTGATGTAATTGATGTAATTGATGACTTTGCATCAAGGAAGGCAAGAAAGGGTTTAGATGACAGTTGTGCAATTTAGTTTGTGTGTTTCTTGTTTGAAGTTCAATAGTGTAATAATAAGGTTCTCTTTATAAGTGTGTTATTCTGTTTGTGTATTTGTTTGATATAGGATTTGTGCAATTTAGTTTTATTTGTGTTTTTTGTTAACAATAGGGTAACAGTGTAATAATTGGATTATCTTTCTATTTGTATTTATATACTACCATTTGTTTCTATTTGTCTTTGTTACCTTTTTTTGATATTGACGAGTCTTATTTTTGTATATATTTTTATATTTATATAGTTTTGAATGTTGTGCTTATTTATTTGTTTTGTTCCAAATGTCTGAATAAAAATGACAGTTAGTGCAGAATGGTGCTTTTTTGTGTGTGTGTGTGTGTGGGGGGGGGGGGGGGGGGGTAAAAAGTGTGTGTCGAGGTAAATGGGGGCCCCTACCTCTTCCACATTGACCACGGTGGTGTTGAGTTCCCTGAAGCCCAGCCACCAGCGGATGTGTGTAGGTTTAACAGCACAGGGTCACCTACTCCCCCTCTCTCGCCTCGAACGACCCCTGCACCATCACCTTCTTTGGCTCAACTGAAACACACACACACGCACTCACGCGCGCAACCAAGCACGCACGCGCACACACACACACACACTCACACATACACATACACAGTAAATTCAGTCAATAAAGTGCTCTGTGTCAGGATCAATATTTTATAGCAAGGATGGAAAGACTGGATTTGAAGGTAAAGGAAGAAGTAAAGAAACCATTTCTAATCCATCAACATCACTTTATGAAGTCTTGTCCTCTCCTGAGGTTTTCCATCCATTTCAAACCCATACTAGTTACCAAAACCTGTCTATATTCAGCTATACCAGGAGGGATCTTAACTGGAACAGAAGAAGTGCAGCTGAGCAGTAAGCCCTGAGGGGCTGCAGTAATGCAGTAAGACAGACTGAGCAGGCAGACATGGATGCATCATATCATGTATGATTGTATGTTACACACGGGACACAGGCAGACATGAGGGCTAAACTCTTAGACAGTGTGTTAGGTTACACACATGCCTTAGGGCGACGCAGGCATATCCATAACACAAAACTAAGAGGAGAGAGAGAGTGATAGAAAGAGAGATACATTGAAGGGTCTGCAACTCATTTTCGATGTGTGTGAGGCGTGAATAGGAATAGCTAGGAGGTAACATGGCTTTTGTGTGGGATAGGAGAGGAAGAAGAGAGCGGTTTAGACCGTTGACTGACGCAGAAAGACTGCAAGTGTTGGCGTGAAGGAAGAGTTGGTGTGATGCGAAGGAAGTTTCATTCTCTTTTTGTTTTCCAGTCATGGTAGTAGAGAAATCTCCTATGCAGTGAAGTGAAAATGTATCATTTATTACCTGGCATTACTATCACCACAGAAAGTGCCGGCTTTATTGCCTTTGGATTGTGCATTGAAGCGATTCAGTTAAATTAGCTCACTGCAAAAGACCAAGCTGGGATTCAAATGAGTTTCTGTGTGAAATATGGGCCCGGGTCATAATTGCCATTAGTTTCACTAATGATATTGATATTAGAGTTTGTGTTAATGCAGAATTTGTTTCAGTATTGGAGCTAGGACTAATGTTAATGTCATTGGGATGAATGTTATTGAAAATAACTTTAATGATTGGGTTAGCAAACATTTGAATAAACACAAACATTCCATAGCTTTTGTGTGTCTGTGTGTGTGTTCTAGCATTCAAGTGCATGTATCTCTTAGCAGTCGGGGATTCACAGAGGACAGTGATCTTGAGGCTGTCGGACAGAGGGACAGGGGTCACCTGGTTGACGCTTTCACAGCGCAGCTCGGCCTGGTTGTCCTGTGGTTTAACCTGCAGGGTCAGGTAGCTAATGGCCCGTCGTGACTCTGTGTCCACCTCCCAGCTGGTGGAAATTACCTCCCCATTCTGATCCACAGGACAGAACTATAAGTTAGTAATAAGCAGAGGACAGGACAGACTAGAGGTTATTCACTAACATAATGGGTGACTGACTGGCTGCAGTAGGAAGGGAGTGAGTTCTGAAAGAGAGAGTTCAGAAGTAGAAGATGGAGAATACACCAAAAACTACTGATTCTAAGCTTTAGCCGAGTGTAGTCTATGTACCTTGGTCCAGTGTAGGGTGGCCAGTGGATTCCCTCCCTGGGACACACAAACCAGCTTCAACATGGTCCCCCTCTTCACCAGGCCTTCTCTGTCCAGGCCCTGGATTACTGGATGCTGGGGTGGGACTGATGTTGAGAGGGAAAGAGAGAGATGAAGCAACATCTTGGGAAAGAACGGCAGAAAGTGAGGAGAGAGGAAGAGAGGGAGCAATAGAAAGAGAGAGGGGGAGATTAAGCACCAGAAACAGAGAAGATGACAGAAAGAGAGGATAGAGAGGGTGAGAAATATGCACTGGGATGAGCGGACACTTGGCTTTATGAGCAAGGGAGCATCATCTCTATTTGTTGAGACAGGGCCAATAAATGGGTAACATTTACCCTGACTGCAGAGTAAGGGCTCTAGCTCTGATGAAAGCATGAAGTATTAAGGGAGCAGCCGGCTGGATCGACTCCATAAAGCAAAATAACAGATGTTTAAACAGTAATAAAGCAACGTTTGGAAATATGAATATATTACAGCCTCCCTGAATAAAATATACAGCGTAAAATAAATTAGGGGAGGGCCAGCCTTTGTTATTGCTGCAATGAGTTTGGGTACTCAGGCAGTGCAGGCGGCTGTATGTGGACCCTGGGCCGGCGTGACAAATTGCTACCTCACTAACAATCTGGCTGGCTGAAAATGGACACGGTGCTCCAGGCTTTGATGGGCTGGCTTGCTGAGTAAGGACTACATTAGCACTTACTGTGGAAAAGATGTTGTTTCATACAGAGTGGAGAGAGAGAGAGAGAGAGACAGAGAGAGAGACAGACAGAGAGAGAGATGGAGAGAGAGACAGACAAAGAAAGAAAGAAAGAGGGAGGGAGGGAGGGAGGGAGGGAGGGAGGGAGGGAGGGAGGGAGGGAGGGAGGGAGGGAGGGAGGGAGGGAGGGAGGGAGGGAGGGAGGGAGGGAGGGAGGGGTGTAGAATCATTTCCAGTTCTGGACGGTGGTTAGTGTAGGAGATAGAATCGGACAGTGTCTAATTCAGAGGGAAATAGATAGAGACAGTATTTCATATGGACGGCTGTGGATAATATGGCGTGGGTGAAACGAAAACAAGGAGTAGAATGGGAATGTTCACCATTGAGTGTCTTCAGTAACAGTAGCACTTAATCAGAAGCTGATTTAGACCTGGGACAGAACCAGGTGGGTGGACTCCAGAACAATCATTTACTGAAATTGATCTACAAAATGTTGAGGAACAACTAAAACTAGCAAACAATACGCTGGGTTGCCATATTGTTTCAAAGATATACTGTTTACCCAAACAAGACAAAGGGTAAACAAGGAAACGGTCCTTTGAGATGTACAATCACCCACCCCTATTATGTTGTGTACTGTAGTTCCTACACCGTCGGAGATGTTATGGTCTCACAGTCCTGACAATTATATTTAGCATCAGTAGAGTTTAGAATTTGGGCTTGACTTTCATTCCCAGGCTCCTCTGATCAGTATTATCAGAGTGTAGCAGGCTTGAGTTGGAGTTTGGATTGCACTGATGCCAGAGGAATTGACAGAGTTGAGTGGGTTGAATGTGACAGCAGTAGAGACGTTGATGCTTTCATGTCGACCTCTAACATTCTAGGCTGAGCGTTGGGATTGAGTCCCCAGTAGGTGTGAGTTCGCCCGAGGTTGAAAGTCTCCCCTCGGAGTGTTGCTCAGTGTGATGTTTGCCCCAATGCTAGCCCGAGGTCAGGGTCCACACGTGGCTGGAGAAGGGAATAAGGAAAGGTAAAAGTGTCTGTGAGTCCATGAGGTAAGGAACAATACACACTCACAGTATACATTCATCACCAGGCTGGTCTCCAGGGCCCGAGGAAGAGCCGGGTTCTTCGGACGACACACCAGCTCCCTCCCGTTGTCTGAACTGCTTAAGAACATGAACCTGCAGGAGGTGGGGAGTGTGTGTGTGTGTGTGTGTGTGTGTGTGTGTGTGTGTGTGTGTGTGTGTGTGTGTGTGTGTGTGTGTGTGTGTGTGTGTGTGCGTGCGTGCGTGCGTGCGTGCGTGCGTGCGTGCGTGCGTGCGTGCGTGCGATGGAGGGGTGTGTGAGGGGCGTGGGGGAAAGGGGGTCATGGGGAAGGAAGGATTGGATGGAAGAGAAGAATAGATGATGGATAACATTAAAGATCATGGCTTAGCATAGGACACATCACCACTTAACACTCTAATTGAGCCCTTGAGACCTCCATAAGAACAGACAGATTTATACAATCTGTGGGGTCTGGATATCAAGAGCATCATAACCCCCCTGAACATCATAACAATGACCCAAAGTCCACCATGTTATCTAGATTCATCTCCAGATTTAAAAGCTCCGATACAAAATATTGTTGCTATTTATAACCACTATCTACACATAGAGGATTTAGTTTGAGACCAGGCTATTCTGCGTTAGAGCTGAACTATGTCCTTAATACTCTCTACAGCGTGTTATCTTTGCAGATGTCAAGGGGTTATTATCTTTGGAGCTGGATTAGGTACGTATGCACCACCAAGTGAATCAGATAGGATTGGATCTGTCTAGCAACTGAAATATAATTCTGTGTTTATGACAAAAGCTAATTTGATTTGACACAAGGCACAGAGTGACAGTTCACAGTCGGCACCAATTCATTACACTGTACTGTGTATCTGTGGGAATACAGAAGTTCTTAAATTAGGGATAACACTCACACGCACACACACACACGTACGCACGCATGCACGCACACACGCACGCACGCACGCACGCACACACACACACACACACACACACACACACACACACACACACACACACACACACACACACACACACACACACACACACACACACACACACACACACACACACACACACACACAGGAGACAGAGAACAGGAACACATACTCTTTTGTAGCGTGTGTGTTCTGGAGCTTGTCCTCAGAGCCAGGCATAGGGAAAGACTCTACACCTGTCAGCTCAACTCCATCTGAGAGAGAAAGAGAGGAGGAGGAGGAAAGAGAGTGTGAGTGTTAGTACAAACAAGGCAAGGGTGTTCTTTTTGAAGGTAGGGAGGGGCAGCTCCCCACTCACGTGCGTTTGACGACAGCTGATAATCAGAATAGGGGACGTGCTCTACAAAAATGAACGAATGGCAGGGAACAAGCAGGACTGTGCATTAGATTGCCTAGTTAAATAAAGGTACAACATTTATTTAAAAAAGATGACGCCTTCTCAGTATGGATGAGAAATGTTATGATATTTGTTGCTTACTGCATATGTTTTACTAACAAGTCAATTCTAACTAGTGTAGTACTATTAGTACACCGTATGTAGTTTTAGTAAGTAGTAGGCAAGACAGATTTCAGACACAACCATAGTTGTAAAAACAGGGCATTGAGTTATAGTGTACTACAATTATAGTGTAGGTTGAAACATGTCATTGTAAAAACAGGGCATTGAGTTATAGTGTACTACAATTATAGTGTAGGTTGAAACATGTCATTGTAAAAACAGGGCATTGAGTTATAGTGTACTACAATTATAGTGTAGGTTGAAACATGTCATTGTAAAAACAGGGCATTGAGTTATAGTGTACTACAATTATAGTGTAGGTTGAAACATGTCATTGCAAACCTGTTTTCCCCTCAACTCAGTACTGATTCACATTTAACGTCTCTGCTATTCCTAATGGAAAAACCTGTATGTACTAGCATTATTAAGTTTGTGTGCAGTGAGTTGATACCGTACTTGGTGACCTACCTTTAAACAGAGTGATCACTGCCTCTGGTTTGGCGTCTGGAGCGATGCATGTGACAGTGTAGCTTTTCCCTGCTACCCATGGGTCTGTGGTCTCCAGCTCAAAGTAAGGTTTAGAGGGAGGAACTGAGGGAAGAACAGAGGACTGGTGTCTATCAAAGTGGTTCTGGGTCACCTTAAGACATATACAGTACAGACTAGACTTTGACCAGAATTGTTGATTCTGTTTACAGATCACAGAAAAATAAGCTTTTGGTAATTAATGCATTAAAAACATCTGAGACCCTTAGATATTGAAGAAAGACAGTTGTACCAAGCTAATAAGGCAGGTTCTGTTATATTCTTGAAGAGAATCAGTGGGTCCATATCATTAGTGTGGTGTACAGTAGATAAGACTGTGATGTGCATACAGAGATGGGTTGGTGATGAAACGAGACAGATGATAATCTGTGTTAGCGCCAAACAGTTCTTCTCTCAGATCACCCCCCAGCTGAATACGTGCTTACACAGCAGATCAAAGCACTACCCACTCCTTTTCTCTTCCCCCTCTCTTTCATTTCTTTCGGACCATGCAGGGAATTCAGAGAAAGAACATTTTTGTTGAAGAGAGTGGAAGTTATTTGGATGGGAATTCAGAGGGAAACTGTCACCAGATTTGCTAATCAACAAACAGGCTTCAGCACAACTGTCATTTACTCTGGATACATGATCATCTACTCCACAACAAACTGTCACAGAATAGGGTAAAGGAGTAGAAAGAAAGAGGGAAATGGAAAGAGGAGAGGAAAGAGATCTTTCTGTGAGTGGGTGAGAGCCAGCATAGCACACAAGAAACAAAGGTCATTGCTACTTTTCAACATATATCAACTGACAGCATGGTTTAGTGAGAGGAATATAGAGGAGAGAGAGAGAGAGAGAGAGAGAGAGAGAGAGAGAGAGAGAGAAGAGAGAGTGAGAGAGAGAGAAGACAAAGAAAGAATGAAAGAAAGAAAGAAAGAAAGAAAGAAAGAAAGAAAGAAAGAAAGAGAAAAAAAGAAAGAAAGAGAAAGAAAAAGAAAGAGAGACAAACAAGCAGCTATCGTTTGTTTATCATGCGAGTCATCCAGGGGAAGAGCTATATGTTTCATCAAGGGGTAATTCCGTCATCCGCTGCTGAATGCTGACATAAATCCAATGGTTATGGCTGGATAAACAGAACACGAGCTAGTCAGCCAGTGAGTCAGTCAGCCAGCCAGATAGTTTCTCTGCTCTCCTCCAACTCAGGGTAATTCAACTAGCGCCACTGGGAGGAGCTGTTGCTGTGTGCAGTTGAGTAGTCCCATTGGCTCCAGCCCTGCTATTGAGACAGATGAGATCTGGCTGCAGCTTCAAACTGATTTAAAGGAAGCAATTGGATCTGTGTGGACTGTGATGGGTTACCCGGAGCACTGCAGAGGCGAGCACTGAAATAATGAGATTCATTTGTTTGTGTGTTTTTTCCCCCTCCCTCAATAGTCTCCACTCCCCGGGATGCTGGGCCGATGACTGGGCCATGTGTCTATTGACAGGCCCCTGCACGCTCAATCTATTTAAGCCCACATGATTCACACGGCTGCATCACTTGTTGTGCTCCAGGAGAGCCTCGCCACCTAACAAATCTCCTAAAATAAGAATAATGATGTTCGCAAACGAGCTGGGCAGGTATGTCATTTATTCTCTCTCGCTCCCTCTCTCTCTCACTCTCATGCTCACCTCCTCTTCCTATCTCTCACTCACTCCATCATCCCCTATCCCCCTCTTCCCCCAGCCCTAGCCAACCCCCTTCCTCCCTCCCTCCCTCCCTCCCTCCCTCCCTCCCTCCCTCCCTCTCTCTTTCTCTATCACTGCAGTTAAATCTGCAGAGTGAGGTGCAGTATGGTGGAGGGTGTGCTGTACTGTAGCTTGTGTTGAGAATGAGAGCGCCCATATCCACCACAGCCACTCAGGTGGACCATGTGACCCCAATGAGCCCCACCTGAGTTCCCCCCTACTACCTCCCAAAACACACAGACACACATATCCCCCCACACACACACACATACACAAATGCATTTTCACATGTGCACAAACAGGCACAGTCATGCATAAACACACACACACACCAATGTGCACACACACACACACACACACACACACACACACACACACACACACACACACACACACACACACACACACACACACACACACACACACACACACACACCCATCCACTCTCAACACAGACAAACATGCAGACATGCTGCTGCCATGAAGGCGAGAGACAACGAGCCGCAAAATTCGATTCATTAGACAAATACAGACGGATGGATGGATAAGGCAGATAAGAAGCAGATTAGCGCAGACACACATCGATAAGCACACACACACACACACACACACACACACACACACACACACACACACACACACACACACACACACAGAGACAGACAGACAGACAGACAGACAGACAGACAGACAGACAGACAGACAGACAGACAGACAGACAGACAGACAGACAGACAGACAGACAGACAGACAGACAGACAGACAGACAGACAGACAGACAGACAGGCAGGCAGGCAGGCAGGCAGGCAGGCAGGCAGACAGACAGACAGACAGACAGACAGACAGACAGACAGACAGACAGACAGACAGATCAACAAGTCTGAAAACACATTTGCACACACAGACCCTGACTGAATCGCCCTGATCTATCTTGATTCAGGTAGCTGTGTGTCTCTAACACAGCAGGTGATCACCATACAGTAATTTCATAGAGAACACAAAGCTCCTCTGATCTGTTTGAATAAAACATCTGATCAACGGGAAACAGATAAACAAGAAGAGAGTTTAGAGAGCCTACGTTTATGTCAGTGTCATTGTTGACGGCCACACACACACACACACACACACACACACACACACACACACACACACACACACACACACACACACACACACACACACACACAGACACACACACACACACACACACACACACACACACACACACACAGATGGACTCCTGTGTGAACACACGCATGTGAAGAGTTTATTTCCAAAATGCTATATTATCAACAGATTTTTCATATTTGTGTTTTTTCATCATAAATGATTGACATTTGTGAATTATAATTGTGTTTTTTGGAAAACTCTATATAACCATTGTTTAGCTGGAATGGAATGTTCATAACCTGTATATTTGACTCTGATATGTGGTAGTCTCACCTAGCTATCTTTAAGCTAGATGCACTCACTGTAAGTTGCTCTGGATAAGAGAATCTGCTAAATGAGTAAAAAGGCAAATGTTATTGTTTTACATACAGTACATTTAAATGTACTCATTTGTTACATTTGACTGTGTACAACCAAGCAGTACTACTTATTTCTATGAGATCAACTTCCGGCGCCGACTGAGATGGCCGCCTCGCTTCGCGTTCCTAGGAAAATATGCAGTATTTTGTTTTTTTATGTGTTATTTCTTACATTGGTACCCCAGGTAATCTTAGGTTTCATTACATACAGTCGGGAGGAACTACTGAATATAAGAACAACGTCAACTCACCATCGTTACAACCAGGAATATGACTTTCCCGAAGCGGATCCAGTGTTTTGCCTTCCACCCAATACAATGGATCTGATCCCAGCCGGCGACCCTAAGCGACGTCGTAAAAGGGGCAAACGAAGCGGTCTCCTGGTCAGGCTTCGGAGACGGGCACATCGCGCTCCACTCCCTAGCATACTACTCGCCAATGTCCAGTCTCTTGACAATAAGGTTGATGAAATCCGAGCAAGGGTAACATTCCAGAGAGACATCAGAGATTGTAACGTTCTTTGCTTCACGGAAACATGGCTCACTCGAGAGACGCTAACGGAGTCGGTGCAGCCAGCTGGTTTCTTCACGCATCGCGCCGACAGAAACAAACATCTTTCTGGTAAGAAGAGGGGCGGGGGTGTATGCCTTATGATTAACGAGATGTGGTGTGATCATAACAACATACAGGAACTCAAGTCATTCTGTTCACCTGATCTAGAATTCCTCACAATCAAATGTCGACCGCATTATCTACCAAGGGAATTCTCTTCGATTATAATCACAGCCGTATATATTCCCCCCCAAGCAGACACATCGATGGCCCTGAACAAACTTTATCTGACTCTTTGTAAACTGGAAACCACACACCCTGAGGCTGCATTCATCAAAAGCTAGGGATTTTAACAAGGCTAATCTGAAAACAAAACTCCCTAAATTCTATCAGCATATCGACTGTGCTACCAGGGCTGGTAAAACCTTGGATCATTGTTATACTAACTTCCGCGACGCATATAAGGCCCTCCCCCGCCCTCCTTTCGGAAAAGCTGACCACGACTCCATTTTGTTGCTTCCAGCCTACAAACAGAAACTAAAACAACAAGCTCCCTCGCTCAGGTCTGTTCAACGCTGGTCCGACCAATCTGATTCCACGCTTCAAGACTGCTTCGATCACGTGGATTGGGATATGTTCCGCATTGCGTCCAACAACAATATTGACGAATACGCTGATTCGGTGAGCGAGTTCATTAGAAAGTGCATTGACGATGTCGTACCCACAGCAACGATTAAAACATTCCCAAACCAGAAACCGTGGATTGATGGCGGCATTCGCGTGAAACTGAAAGCGCGAACCACTGCTTTTAACCAGGGCAAGGTGACCGGAAACAAGACCGAATACAAACAGTGTAGCTATTCTCTCCGCAAGGCAATCAAACAAGCTAAGTCCCAGTATAGAGACAAAGTAGAGTCGCAATTCAACAGCTCAGACACAAGAGGTATGTGGCAGGGTCTACAGTCAATCACGGATTACAAAAAGAAAACCAGCCCCGTCGCGGACCAGGATGTCTTGCTCCCAGACAGGCTAAATAAATGTTTTGCTCGCTTTGAGGACAATACAGTGCCACTGACACGGCCCGCTACCAAAACCTGCGGGATCTCCTTCACTGCAGCCGAGGTGAGTAAAACATTTAAACGTGTTAACCCTCGCAAGGCTGCAGGCCCAGACGGCATTCCCAGCCGCGTCCTCAGAGCATGCGCAGACCAGCTGGCTGGTGTGTTTAAGAACATATTCAATCAATCCTTATCCCAGTCTGCTGTTCCCACATGCTTCAAGAGGGCCACCATTGTTCCTGTTCCCAAGAAAGCTAAGGTAACTGAGCTAAATGACTACCGCCCCGTAGCACTCACTTCCGTCATCATGAAGTGCTTTGAGAGACTACTCAAGGACCATATCACCTCCACCCTACCTGACACCCTAGACCCACTCCAATTTGCTTACCGACCCAATAGGTCCACAGACGACGCAATCGCAACCACACTGCACACTGCACACTGCACACTGCCCTAACCCATCTGGACAAGAGGAATACCTATGTGAGAATGCTGTTCATCGACTACAGCTCAGCATTTAACACCATAGTACCCTCCAAACTCGTCATCAAGCTCGAGACCCTGGGTCTCGACCCCGCCCTGTGCAACTGGGTCCTGGACTTCCTGACGGGCCGCCCTCAGGTGGTGAGGGTAGGTAACAACATCTCCACCCCGCTGATCCTCAACACTGGGGCCCCACAAGGGTGCGTTCTGAGCCCTCTCCTGTACTCCCTGTTCACCCACGACTGCGTGGCCATGCACGCCTCCAACTCAATCATCAAGTTTGCGGACGACACTACAGTGGTAGGCTTGATTACCAACAACGACGAGACGGCCTACAGGGAGGAGGTGAGGGCCCTCGGAGTGTGGTGTCAGGAAAATAACCTCACACTCAACGTCAACAAAACAAAGGAGATGATTGTGGACTTCAGGAAACAGCAGAGGGAGCACCCCCCTATCCACATCGACGGGACAGTAGTGGAGAAGGTGGAAAGTTTGAAGTTCCTCGGTGTACACATCACGGACAAACTGAATTGGTCCACCCACACAGACAGCGTTGTGAAGAAGGCGCAGCAGCGCCTCTTCAACCTCAGGAGGCTGGAGAAATTCGGCTTGTCACCAAAAGCACTCACAAACTTCTACAGATGCACAATCGAGAGCATCCTGTCGGGCTGTATCACCGCCTGGTACGGCAACTGCTCCGCCCACAACCGTAAGGCTCTCCAGAGGGTAGTGAGGTCTGCACAACGCATCACCGGGGGCAAACTACCTGCCCTCCAGGACACCTACACCACCCGATGTCACAGGAAGGCCATAAAGATCATCAAGGACAACAACCACCCAAGCCACTGCCTGTTCACCCCGCTATCATCCAGAAGGCGAGGTCAGTACAGGTGCATCAAAGCAGGGACCGAGAGACTGAAAAACAGCTTCTATCTCAAGGCCATCAGACTGTTAAACAGCCACCACTAACATTTAGTGGCCGCTGCCAACATACTGACTCAACTCCAGCCACTTTAATAATGGGAATTGATGGAAATTATGTAAAAATGTACCACTAGCCACTTTAAACAATGCCACTTAATATAATGTTTACATACCCTACATTACTCATCTCATATGTATATGTATATACTGTACTCTATATCATCTACTGCATCTTGCCATCTTTATGTAATACATGTATCACTAGCCACTTTAAACTATGCCACTTTATGTTTACATACCCTACATTACTCATCTCATATGTATATACTGTACTCTATACCATCTACTGCATCTTGCCTATGCCGTTCTGTACCATCACTCATTCATATATCTTTATGTACATATTCTTTATCCCTTTACACTTGTGTGTATAAGGTAGTAGTTGTGGAATTGTTAGGTTAGATTACTTGTTGGTTATTACTGCATTGTCGGAACTAGAAGCACAAGCATTTCGCTACACTCGCATTAACATCTGCTAACCATGTGTATGTGACAAATAAAATTTGATTTGATTTGATTTGATTTGAGAGTGAGGCGGATATATATAGCATTTTGCCCCCCAAAAAGATGATTATTTGTCTCTCTGAAATGAAAACATCAAATTATATTTGAAACAAATACATGTCTGTCATTGAACAACCCCATGCCACGATTAGATAAACACACCAATCTATTTCCTAATTTCTTTAAACAATTAAAGCTCAATTAGCAACATTTTTGAAAATGGATATATAGCATTTCGGGAATGATCAAACCAGACATGCACACACACTAAGGACTCTGAGGTTGAAAGCCATTGAAGTGGTCCCCCCCTTCATCCTCCCTTGTTCCTCATCCCTCTCCTCCTCTCCTCCGTTCTCCCCAGTGCTGAACAGGAAGCTAAGCAGGTGTCCAGGACAGAAATAGGCCTCAGTCAGTCCTTCTCCCCCTCATCTCTCAGCCACATTACATAAGAAACAACATCTTACTCAACAACCCATCCCCTGTCACAAAGACACAGCATCTTCCCTGTGAGTGAGAACTGGATACTAGAGATAGACTAAACAACAGAACACACACTAGCTTTTTGACCTGGCCTTGAATGCCACATATTTGACATTTTTGAGTAATAACTAAAAAATCCTTCTCATATCCGCAGCACACCACATACCTAGCTGAGGCTCATTTTTTGATCCACAGCCTTGGGCAGCTAATACCTGTTTGCTCACTGTGCTGAAAAATAGGTCCTATTTCACAGGCAAATAGAACAAAGATATACCCATTGAACAAAGTCACTCTGCCTTCCATTCTGCGTGTGTAAATGCCCCCGTTTATGAGTTGCTACATTATTCATAAAGTAGTGCCATAACATGAAGGCTCATTGTACAGTACACTCTTTGTGCGCTAAACTCGTTAGCCAACTGCAAAACCTCACCACCGTACTGTCGTACCGTCGTACCTCTAACTGTTGTCTCTAACTCCCAACCAACACTGATAACAAGCTCAAACACCCCCCTTTCCCCCAATCCTGGTCTACTCCCACAGAAATACCTAACTGCAGCTTAACTGAGAGAGAGAGAGAGAGAGAGAGAGAGAGAGAGAGAGAGAGAGAGAGAGAGAGAGAGAGAGAGAGAGAGAGAGAGAGAGAGAGAGAGAGAGAGAGAGAGAGAGAGAGAGAGAGAGAGAGAGAGAGAGAGAGAGAATGGAAAGAGGGAGAGAGAGAGGGAGAAAATGGAAAGAGGGAGAGAGAGAGGGGAGAAAATGGAAAGAGGGACTTGTTAATTAATAGGATTATATAGTAACGCTAAGGGTTTCAAACTAAAGACAGTGGATGTGTCAGGTGTTCTGGTATTCTGACGGGCGGGGGCCGGGGGTATAAGTTTCGGCGGGAGGGCGCGGGGGTGGTGGAGAGGTTGTTATTGTCATGGATTACTTGCTCCCACTTGATCTGCCTATTGACGTAATCCCCTATCTGAACTCGGCAGGAAGGGAAAAACACATGAATTACGTCGCCCCTGATAGAAATGTCTCGAAAATGTCTTTTTGTTGGCCCGCTGAGAGGACTTATTGACGTTTGTGTGCCTCCCTCTCGGCTGTTCGCTGCCTGTGGTGATCCGTCTTGAATTAGCTGATGATGATACCCACAACCCACCACTCCGACTAGAGAGCAAGGCTAGCTTTTCTTCTGGTTTTACATGATCTTTCATTCGCTTTCTCTCTCTCTGCATCTCTACCTCTGTCTCTCTCTTCTTAAAGTGTGATAGTGTTTTGGTTGGCTGACTGGTGAAGGCTGTCTGTGTTATCATGGGAGCTGTGGTAGTCTGGAGGAACTCTGGAAGGCTGTCAAGCTGTGTTACTCATTTCACTCATAGGTTGTACAGTACTGGCTTTGGTTCTAACCCAGTATTACAATAATAACACATCTGATTCAACTCATCAACTAATATTAAAGCTTGTGATTAGTTGAAGCAAGTTTTTTAGTGTTGTGCTGGAATAAACATCTGCACACCTCTGGGTCCCCAGGACCAGGACTGATGACCACTGCTGTTACAGGATTTAGATTAGTCTGTGGCCTCAGGCTGGTCTATCTGTCTGTCTGATTTTATCAATACATCCATCTGTCATGGAATCAGGTGGAAAACATTCAGGGAAAATATGTAGGGATAGCAGCTGGGAAGTGTGGGAGCATTAGGATCTACGCATGTTGGACTGACAGGAGAGTTGAAGGCCTCCTACAGACAAACTACTACACTACAGTCTCCTGACACCCTGAGCTCTCTGATCTGGGCCTGATGCCTCATAGGCATCTGTGTGCACACACACACACACACACTCTCTCTCTCTCTCTCTCTCTCTCTCTCTCTCTCTCTCTCTCTCTCTCTCTCTCTCTCTCTCTCTCTCTCTCTCTCTCTCTCTCTCTCTCTCTCTCTCTCTCTCTCTCTCTCTCTCTCTCTCTCTCTCTCTCTCTCACACACAAACAAACAAACAAACAAACTTCACGTCACAGCAGTGATAAATGTGGGACTGAGTCCTGCTGTAGCTGCAGGTGTATAAAGACGGAGCTGGCTGGAACAGGAGGGAGTGTAGAGAGAGCTGGGGTTCACTCCCCCTTCCTTCCTTTCTCTCTCAGTTTCTCCTATTGATGTCAGAAAAATATGCTCCCTTCCCAGGAGAGCGAGAGAGGCAGCGAGAGTCACCAAGGCAACGCCCCCCACCCCCAGCACCCCAGTATACACACTCCATGGCCCCCAAAAAGAAAGAGCAAAAGAGCGAGAGATGAATGGAGAAGGGGGAAATGAATACACCGTAGCAGGAGAAGAAAAGCTCTTTCAGAGTCGCCGTGCTCTCCACATATGGCATAGCTCCCAAAAACAAGGAGACAGAGAAAGCCAGCGCCAAGACAGAAGACAGAAGAGAGGAGAGAGGAGAGAGGAGAGAGGAGAGGAGACAGGAGAGAGAAGAGAGAAGAGAGGAGAGAGGAGAGAGGAGAGAGAAGAGAGGAGAGAGGAGAGAGGAAAGAGAGGAGAGAGAAGGGAGGAGAGAGGAGAGAGGAGAGAGAGAACGACAGGGATAGGAGAGAGGAGAGAGAAAGAGGCGAAAGAGAGGAGAGAGGAGAAAGCGAATGAGAGAGTATGCTGTTCATCATAAAGTGACAACAGGCGGCCTGGTGTACTCACACAATTACATCCATTCCTTCCCACGTCTGTGTGGAAACTTTTCATTCACTCCCATTCTATTATGATTTACTTCTCCAGGAGCTACTGACACGGAGCACCATGAGTGGCTGTTACGGACGGAGGCTCACACACTGCTTGTAGTGTGTGTGTTTGTGTGTCTGCTTGCGTGTGTGTGTTTGTGTGTGTGTGTGTGGTCCATAGAATCTAGAACATATCTCAATTGTCATATTTCTCTATTGTGTGCCATAAGGTCATAGTCTTAGATATGTCCTGTAGTTCATGATCATAGGAGGAGTGGATGGACTGTGCACCTGTTGGGTTGGGGTTACTGTATTCACCTTGCTGTCTGCCTCTCTGAACTCTGAAAATATTTTGCATTTTACAAATGAGACCGTCCGCTGTCATAGAGAATCAGCGGTGTCCTGATGATACAGCAACTTTTCTGACTGAGCCAGGCGAAATCGTGCATCAGCATCATTATTATGGATATATCCAAAGAATTTTCAATAAAAAAAAGTCAAACTAAAGAAAATACAGCTAGTTTGCTGTCATTTCAACTGCAGAGATTGACGTGATTTTGTTTTCTGTCGATGGCGAGCTAACAAAAAACAAGAACATTAGCCAGCCTGAATAGAAAACATTATTTGACTGCATAGCAGTGATGGGAAAATATTTCCTTTGGTGGAAGGATGAAATAGTACGAATTGACTATGTCAATAAAGTAGTTTATTAAAGCAATAAGGAACCTTCTGGGGTTTGTGGTATATGGCAAATATACCACAGCTAAGGGGTGTATCCACTCCGCTTTCGTAGTGCCTAAGAACAGCCCTTATCAGTGGTATATTGGCCATATAGAGTAACACACCACTTCAGGCCTTATTGCTTAAATATCCAAGAAGTAACAAAAATGACCACTATGTTATTGTACTCTGTTTATGTACGAATAAAAGTAGTTTTGGGCTCAATAATTTTGAGCCCAAAATAAGCCTAAACAACAGACTCAAGTTGCATAGCAACACATAACACATTGTATCATGGACAAGGACCAAAAGTTCCAGCGTGTGGCTGAGCTCCTGAAGATTTTCATACATACATTATTGTCATGCTTTGTCTTGAATAATATGACCAACCCCCCTGCACCAAGTTGAAGCCCTTTGAAAAGAAGAGAGAGAGTGGTATTGACTACTGACCGCTGTGAGAGAGCTTGGTTTCCACACATACAGTACTGAGGAGGATCTTATCACCAGATACACACTGGAATTCCATCTGTTTATAACACAAGAGACTTTAGTCCAATTCATTAAATATTTTCTTTAGCATCGTGTACCCGAACATTTTGCTTGCAACTTGATCTCAAGCCCTGTTGATTTGCCATTAGGCTACGTAGGGTTGGAAAATAGCAGACACACACTAACCAACGAAGAGGGATAGCTGTGTGGTGTATGAAGTCTGACTCCAGATCTGTCATGTTGTTTTATATTGGTTGGAATATGGTATGTATCGATTGAGGAGGACAGACAAAGTGTTGATAGTGTTGATAGTGTTTCACCATCCACGGGGTAAATATGTTGACTGATGTCATAAAACGTGTGTATTATAGGATGTTAGGGGTCTGGGAGGCTTTTTCCTGCTCTGTGTCGCTCTCTGACTCACAGCGTACTAACATGTATGAAAAATAGTATCTTGGTGTGACAACCTCCCAGTCCTAAAAAAGGACTCATCAACAAAGTTGGCAAGATAATTCATACCAACCAGCAGCAATTTTCACATCTATGCTATCATACAGCGGAGAGGGAAGACTTCATTTTCCTCTTTCCTGAAATTACTCACCACAAATGCCGCAATCAACTTGCCAAGTGTGTGTGTGTGTATGTGTGTGTGAGAGCTCTTTCAGCGCCAACAGACATCACTGATGGTGACAATCAGAGACACGTATCATCGAGTGGTGTCAAGTGTTCACGCTTGTGTTTTTATTTCTATAGTATTTAAGTACTAGCATATATATCTGTCTCTTTGTTTGTGTGAATATGTGTGTGTGTATGCATAAGTGTGTGAGTGCAAATGTAGGTGTCTGTGTGTTCATCAGTCTGTGTGTGTGGTTGTTGTTCTTTTATCCTTTGACCCAGTTTCAGTGGAGAGCAGAGCAGAGCATGTGTGTGTGTGTGTGTGTGTGTGTGTGTGTGTGTGTGTGTGTGTGTGTGTGTGTGTGTGTGCCAGTCTGCCTATCAGTGTCCGTGAATATGTGTGCATCTGAATGTCTGTCAGCTCACGTGTGCCAGTCTGCTAGTGTTGTGTGTCTCACGACAGCCATGGCACCGTGGAATAGCACCATGCAGCTCGGTGCTGGTTGATCATGAGCAGATGCTATGCTCTTATTTAGGATTGCCTCCTAATTGGCGATTACTTTTTATACACGCCATGTGCGGATCCTGCTACATTATTTTATCTCTCTCTCTCTCTCTCTCTCTCTCTATTTCAATTTAAGGGGCTTTATTGGCATGGGAAACATACAGTTTGGACACACCTACTCATTCAAGGGTTTATCTTTATTTTTTATTTTGTAGAATAATTTCTACATTGTAGAATGATAGTGAAGACATCAAAACTATGAAATAACACACGTGGAATCATGTAGTAACCAAAAAAGTGTTAAACAAATCAAAATATATTTTATATTTGAGATTCTTCAAAGTAGCCACCCTTTGCCTTGATGACAGCTTTGCAAACTCTTGGCATTCTCTGAACCAGCTTCATGAGGTAGTCACCTGGAATGCATTTCAATTAACAGGTGTGACTTGTTAATTTGTGGAATTTCTTTCCTTCTTAATACGTTTGAGCCAATCGGTTGTGTTGTGACTAAGTAGGGGTGGTATACAGAAGATAGCCCTATTTGGTAAAAGACCAAGTCCATATTATTGCAAGAACAGCTCAAATAAGCAAAGAGAAACAACAGTCCATCATTACTTGAATACATGAAGGTCAGTCAATTCGGAAAATGTCAAGAACTTTGAAAGTTTCTTCAAGTGCAATCGCAAAAACTATCAAGCGCTATGATGAAACTGGCTCTCATGAAAACCACCACAGGAAAGGAAGACCCAGAGTTACCTCTGCTGCAGACAATAAGTTCATTAGAAGCCTCAAAAATTGCAGCCCAAATAAATGATTCACAGAGATCAAGTAACAGACACATTTCAACATCAACTGTTCAGAGGAGACTGGGTGAATCAGGCCTTCAAGATCAAATTGCTGCAAAGAAACCACTAACCACTAACCAATAAGAAGAAGAGACTTGCTTGGGCCAAGAAACAAGAGCAATGGACAATAGACCGGTGGAAATATGTTGTTTGGTCTGATGAGTCCAAATTTGAGATTTTTGGTTCCAACCGCCGTGTCTTTGTGAGACGCAGAGAAGGTGAACAGATGATCTCCGCATGTGTAGTTCCCACCATGAAGCATGGAAGAGGAGGTGTGATGGTGTGGGGATGCTTTGCTGGTGACACTGTTACTAATTTATTTAGAATACAAGGCACACTTAAGCAGCATGGCTGGAACGATACACCATCCCATCTGGTTTGGGCTTAGTGGGACAATAATTTGTTTTTCAACAGGACAATGACCCAACACACCTCCAGGCTGTGTAAGGGCTATTTTACAAAGAAGAAGAGTGATGGAGTGCTGCATCAGATGACCTGGCCTCCACAATCACCCGACCTCAACCCAATAAAGATGGTTTGGGATGAGTTGGACCATAGAGTAAAGGAAAAGCAGCCTACAATTGCTGAGCATATGTGGGAACTCGTTCAAAACTGTTGGAAAAGCATTCCAGTTGAAACTGGTCGAGAGAATGCCAAGATTGTGTGAAGCTGTCATCAAGGCAGAGGGTGCCTACTTTGAAGAATTCCAAATACAAAGTAAATGTTGATTTGTTTAACACTTTTTTGGTTACTTCATGATTCCATATGTGTTAATGTCATATTTTTTATGTCTTCACTATTATTCTACAATGTAGAAAATAATACAAATAAAGTGGTACTGTATGTTTACATTGCCAAAGCGAGGGAAATAATAATAAACAGTAAAATAGACAATAAAAATGAACAGTAAACATTACACTCCTTCCAAAAGTTCCAAAAGAATCAAGATATTTCAAATGTCATATTATGTCTATAGACAGTGTTGTAATGATGTGCAAATATTTAAAGCACAAAAGAGAAAATAAATAAACAAATATAGGTTGTATTTGCAGTGGTGTTTGTTCTTCACTGGTTGCGCTTTTCTTGTGGCAACAGGTCACAAAACTTGCTGCTTTGATTGCACACTGTGGTATTTCACCCAATCGATTTGGGAGTTTATCAAAATTGGATTTGTTTTCGAATTCTTTGTGGATCTGTGTAATCTGAGGGAAATATATGTCTCCAATATGGTCATACATTTGGCAGGAGGTTAGGAAGTGCAGCTCAGTTTCCTCCTCATTTTGTGGGCAGTGTGCAGATAGCCTGTCTTCTCTTGAGAGCCAGGTGTGCCTTTGGGGGCCTTTCTCAATAGCAAAGCTATACTCACTGAGTCTGTACATAGTTAAAGATTTCCTTAATTTTGGGTCAGTCACAGTGGTCAGGTATTCTACCACTGTGTAATCTCAGTTTCGGGCCAAATAGCATTCTAGTTTGCTTGTTAAAAAAAAAAGTCAAGTAATTCTCTTTTAGTTTTTTCTTGATTTGGTTGGTCTAAATGAGTTGCTGACATCTCTCTCCATCTCCATCACTCTCACTCTCTCTTGCCGCTTTCATTTTCCCTTTATTCACTTCTGAGGGGGACAATGGTGGTACACGCGAGGCTATTTCACATTCACATAGTCTGTAGTCACAGATGGCCTTTGTTTAGACGTCCTCTGTTAAGCCACTACCATCAGGTCCCCGTGGTAACTTCATTTAGGCCTATCACTGTGTCCTCTATGCATATCAAGGCTATACAGTGTAGACTTACTGCTACTATGTCTGTCTTACAGCCAATGCAATTAAAGCTGACAGATGCACCGTTCACCCTCACAGCGAACAACCTGTCATTTGAAATATGTCACAGTAAAGAAAACCATCAAATTCACACACTTCTTAGAGCAACAACACAATTCTTGAACTCTTGGCCCCTTTGACCTGTTTGTGTGGCTTTTGTAGGCCTTCTGTCAGGACCCGGTGCGAGAAACAGTCACTAATAATCGTCAGAACCCAGAAGATGAGGCAGACACAGCAGTACTAGAGATGGTGGTTTAATTAAAGAACAAAATCTTCAGGCAAAGAAACTAAATCCACAATGTCCAAAAATAAAGCCAAGAGGCACAAAATGGAAATCCTCCAAAATACAAAAGAAACTCCACAAAGTGGTAAAAAACAGCAGGGAAAAACAAACCTCAAAAGACTACTCAAATAATACACAAGAACTAAACCAGAGAACCTCTGGAAAATCCAACAAGAGAAATATCTGTATAAAACAAGGCTTGGGCTGGGGCTGGGTGCTAACTTACAAACACTGAGCAAGGAACTGAGGAACACACAGGGTTTAAATACTAACAAGGGAATGACCTACAGGTGCAAACAATAATAGAGCAAGAAAAACAAAAAGGTACAAAAAAGGTGCAATGGGGACATCTAGTGACCAAAACACGAACAGTCTTGGCCAAAACCTGACAGAATCCCCCTCCTAGGAACGGCTCCTGACGTTCCTACCAGCCTTCTCAGGGTGGAGGGTCCTGAACTGACGAATGAGGTCAGGGTCCAGTATGTCCTTGGCAGGAACCCAGGAGCGCTCCTCGGGACCGTAGCCTTCCCAGTCCACCAGATACTGCCAGGACCGCTGCACCCGGCGGGAATCCAGTATCCGGTGGACGGTATAAGCCGACTGGCCACCGATGACACGGGGCGGAGGGGGAGGTCTGCCTGCCGGGATAAGGGGAGAAAAAACAACAGGTTTTAATAAAGAAATGTGAAATGTTGGATTGATCTTAAGGGATCTGGGTAAGTGCAGGCGAAAAGTAACGGGATTGACTCTCCTGGCAATCTTAAAGGGACCGATGAACCTCTGGGACAGCTTGCGAGACTCCACCCGTAGTGGTAAGTTCTTAGTTGAGAGCCATACTCTCTGGCCGGGGTACAGGGTAGGACCGGGACGGCGACGTCTGTTGGCTTGTCGTTGGTACTGCTGAGAGGAACGCAGAAGATTAAGACGTGCCTTCTTCCACGTAAGCCGACAGCGTCTGATGAACCTCGAGGCTGAAGGCACTCTGACTTCTGCCTCCTGGTCCGGGAACAATAGAGGCGCATAGCCAAACTGACACTCATGCGGGGATATACCAGTGGAGGAGGAGCACAAGGTGTTGTGCGCGTACTCGGCCCAAACAATGAAGGATGACCATGTGGACGGGTTGTTGGAAACCATGCATCTGAGGGTGGTTTCCAGCTCCTGATTCATCCTCTCAGTTTGGCCATTGGACTCCGGATGGTACCCTGAAGATAAACTGGCCGTGGCCCCTATGAGTTGGCAGAAGGCCTTCCAAAACCTTGAGGCGAACTGGGGACCTCTGTCGGAAACCATATCTTGCGGAATCCCAAAGACTCGGAACACATGGTTAATCACCAACTCAGCTGTTTCCTTGGCAGAAGGTAATTTGGTCAAGGGAACAAACCTGGCCGCCTTAGAAAACCTGTCGATGATGACTAGGATCGTAGTATTACCATGGGACGGAGGAAGGCCAGTAATAAAGTCCAACGAGATATGGGACCAGGGTCGGTGGGGAATAGATAGAGGGTGAAGGAGTCCTTGAGGGCGGAGGTGAGAAGATTTGCCCTGGCAGCACACGGAACAGGCCTTGACGAAAGTGGCAACGTCTTCTTTTATGGTGGGCCACCAGAACTTACGCTGGATGAACTCCAAGGTGCGACCTACGCCCGGGTGACAGGTGAGGCGAGAGGAGTGCCCCCACAGAAGGACTTGGGACCTTGCTGCCTTGGGAACAAACAACCGATTAGCAGGACCTCCTCCAGGGCCCGGTTCGATGGCTTGAGCTTGTTTCACGGTATCCTCCACTTGCCACGAGATCGGAGCCACGATCTTAGCGGCCGGAAGGACAGTCATGTCAGTATCTTCTCGAATGGCAGGAGAGTAGATTCGTGACAAGGCGTCCGGTTTGAGATTCTTCGACCCGGGTCTATAGGTGAGGATAAACTGAAATCGGCTGAAGAAAAGAGACCATCGAGCTTGTCTGGAGTTCAACCGCTTCGCCTGCTGGATATACTCCAGATTTTTGTGGTCCGTAAGCACTTGAAACGGTTGAGAAGCCCCCTCGAGCCAGTGTCTCCATTCCTTCAATGCCATCTTAACCGCTAGGAGTTCACGATCCCCCACATCGTAATTCCTCTCGGCCGGGGTAAGCCGGTGAGAGAAGAAGGCGCAAGGATGAAGCTTCTTGTCTTCACCCCTCTGAGACAGGACAGCTCCAACCCCAACCTCTGATGCGTCTACCTCCACCACAAAAGGTTCATCCGCCGTTGGTAGTGTCAGGATGGGAGCAGAGAGGATGCGCTGCTTGAGTCCTTGGAAGGCCGTCTCAGCTTCTCTTCCCCACAGAAACCTTGTGTTGCCACCCTTGGTTACAGCTGAGAGAGGGGCTGCCACCCAGCTGAAGTTCTTGATGAACTTGCGGTAAAAGTTGGTGAAGCCCAGGAAACGCTGAACTTCCTTAACGGACTTGGGGGTGGGCCAATCCGCTACCGCCCCTACCTTCTTGGGGTCCATCTGGACTCGACCGGGTTCCACTATAAATCCCAGGAATTGTACTCGAGAGGAATGGAATTCACACTTTTCCGGCTTAACGTACAAATGGCTGTCTAGGAGGCGTTTGAGCACTTGTCTGACATGCTTAGTGTGTTCTTGAAGGGAGCTCGAAAAGATGAGGATGTCATCCAAGTAAACAAACACAAAGATGTTAAGCATATCCCTAAGCACATCGTTTATGAGCGCTTGGAACACAGCCGGAGCGTTGGTCAGGCCGAAGGGCATCACCGAGTATTCGTAGTGACCAGTAGGCGTGTTGAAAGCGGTCTTCCACTCGTCCCCGGGTTTGATCCGCACGAGATGGTATGCGTTCCGCAGGTCAAGCTTAGTGAAGACAACTGCTTCCTGGAGCAGCTCAAAGGCTGTGGCCATAAGGGGTAGCGGGTAGCAGTTACGGACGGTTATGGCATTGAGTCCCCGGTAGTCGATGCAAGGTCGTAATCCACCGTCTTTCTTGGCCACAAAGAAAAACCCTGCTCCCGCCGGCGAGGTAGATGGACGCATGAGGCCTGCTGCCAGAGCGTCCTTGATGTAGGTATCCATAGCAGCTCGTTCGGGAGGAGAAAGGGAAAAGATCCGACCCCTGGGAGGGCAGGTCCCCGGAAACAGGTCGATGGTGCAATCGTAAGGTCTATGGGGTGGTAGTTTGGTGGCCCTCTGTTTGCTAAATACCAGTTTGAGGTCATGGTAACACTCGGGAACTCGGGACAGGTCGATGGATTCTAGAGACTCGGAAGGGGAACTCGGGGAACTCGGGAAGATACAAGTGGCTTGGCACGTAGGACCCCACTGCTTGATAGTGCCCACAGACCAGTCGATGTGAGGGTTATGGCTGTGAAGCCAGGGATAACCAAGGACGAGAGGGAACTCGGAACAGGAGATCAGATGAAAGTTCATCACTTCCTGGTGTTGGGAAACTGAAAGTCGCAAGGGGGTAGTGGCACGAGTAACAAGTCTAGATCCCAAAGGGCTTCTATCCAACGTAGTAACCCTTATGGGGTCACTCAGAGGTTCAGAAGGAACGCCATTCTCTTTCGCCCAGACCCCATCCATGAAGTTACCTGCGGCTCCAGAGTCTACCAAGGCTTGAAGAGAAAACTCGTGGTCGTCCCAGGAAAGGGTAACTGGAATGAGCAGGCGGGAGTTGGATGGATGGGAGGAGGTTATGTTTCCCGTTACAGTCCTCCCAGGCCTGCACGGGAGAGTGCGTTTCCCTGGAGCCCGGGACACGTGGAGCGGAAATGGCCCGGTTTGCCGCAATATAGACAGCATCGCTCCCTCATCCGGCGGTCTCTCTCAGCCTGGGAGATGCGTCCAACCTGCATGGGTTCTGGTGGAGCCAGCGAGGATAAAGGTGGAGACTCGGAGCTGGAACCGATAGGAGCTAGGGTGAGCGGTCTACGGTTGAGTTCTCTCTCTCTCAGACGCTGGTCTATGCGTGAAGCCAACTTGATCAGGGACTCGAGGTTGTCCGGTGGTTCCCGAGTGGCCAGTTCATCTTGGATGGTGTCAGAAAGACCCTTCAAAAAACACACTGTGAGCGCCTCGTCGTTCCAGCCACTTGCTGCTGCCACAGTGCGGAACTGGATGGCATAGTCCGTCACGCTGCGCCGACCTTGGCGGAGAGTCAGGAGCTGTTTGGCTGAGTCAGGGCCGTTGGTAGGACCTTGAAACACTCGCTTGAATTCTTCAGCAAAGGTAGAGTAGCTGGCACAGCAGGGACTTTGGGCATCCCACACAGCAGTAGCCCAGGCTAGGGCTTTTTCCGACAGCAGGGTGATGATATATGCTATCTTGGACCGGTCGGTGGGAAACGACGATGGTTGCAGCTCAAAGGAGAGAGAACATTGGGTGAAAAACCCCTTACAAACACTCGGATCCCCTGAGAACCGTTGGGGAGGCGGCGGACGAGGTTCAGCCAGGGGGTTAACTGCCAGGGGCACTTGAATCGGATGAACTGGAGCAGAAGCGGTTGCCGGGGAAAGTTGATCCGAAATCTGCTTTATGGAAGTCAGCATCTCTGACAGAAGTTGAGAATGTCTAGCCATTAACTTCTTCAGGCTGCAAGCCCGACACCGGGCTTAATATGACAACAGCCACTGCAAGTGCAGGGCGCGAAATTCAAAATCTATTTTTGTAAAATATTTAACTTTCACACATTAACAAGTCCAATACAGCATTTGAAAGATAAACATCTTGTCAATCCAGCCAACATGTCCGATTTTTTAAATGTTTTACAGAGAAAACACCACATATATTTATGTTAGCTCACCACCAAATAAAAAAGAGGACAGACATTTTTCACAGCACAAGTAGGATGAAGTAGCATGCACAAGCCAACCTAACTAACCTAAAACCAACCTAAATAACCTAGAAAAAACTACCTCAGATGACAGTCCTATAACATGTTACACAATAAATCTATGTTTTGTTCAAAAAAAATGCATATTTTAGCTATAAATCAGTTTTACATTACTGCTACCATCATAGCTACAGTAAGAAATCGCACGGGAGTAGCCAGAGAAAATACAGACACCAACGTCAACTACCTTATTACACATCAGAAAACATTTCAGAGAAATATATGGTGGATAGCTAATGAAAGAGAAAGATCTTGTGAATACAGACAATATTTCAGATTCTTTAAATGTTTTACAGCGAAAACACCACATATATTCATGTTAGCTCACCACCAAATACAAAAAGAGAGACAGATATTTTTCACAGCACCGGTAGCATGCAGCTAGCATGCAGCTAGCATGCAAAGCCAACCTAACTAACCTAGAACTAACCTAAATAACCTAGAAAAAACTCCCTCAGATGACAGTCCTATAACATGTTACACAATAAATCTATGTTTTGTTCGAAAAAGTTGAATATTTTAGCTATAAATCAGTTTTACATTACTGCTACCATCTTAGCCACCATCATAGCTACAGTCAGAAATCGCACGGCAGTAGCCAGAGAAAACAGACACCAACGTCAACTACTAATTTCACATCAGAAAAGATTTCAGAAAAATATATGGTGGATAGCTAATGAAAGAGAAAGATCTTGTGAATACAGACAATATTTCCGATTTCTGAAGTGTTTTACAGCGAAAACACAATATATCGTTATATTAGCTTACTACAATAGCTAACACACAGCAGCATTGATTCTAGTCAAACGCTAGCGATAGCACAGTTCGACAGATATATGAAAAAGCATCCCAAATTGGGTCCTTATCTTTGTTGATTTTCCATCAGAATGTTCTCCAAAGGGTCCTTTGTTCAGAACCGTGTTCATTTGGACCTAGAACGAACGATGTCCCTGTTGAATTAGCATGGCACACTGGCCATGCCGTGCTAACCTCTCCGTCTTGACAAAATTCTTGCGTCGCATCACGTCTAAAGTCCAGAATAAATTTCAATAATATAATTAAAGTATATTCAAAAAACATACTTTAGGATGAGATTGTGACATGTATCAAAGAAAATCGAAGCTGGAGGTCATATTCACCTATAACGAGTGTTTTCCAGGAGCGTAGTCCAGTTCCTACTTCGCGCCCAGAAAAAAAAATAAAGTGCGCACTTATCACTCAAAGAGGTTCTTTTCAGTCCCTGACAGAGATAAAGTCATTTTTTCTCTCACTTCCGCATGACAACCAGGGGAAGATGTGTGACGTGTTTGTACAGTCCTAAGTGCCAAGGCCTTTTATAGAGAGTATCTTGAAGAGAGACATAGCTTCTTGGAAATGTCACTTTTTACAGAAAATGGGCTGTAAAAAGAGTTATGTTTCACTTAGAGAAATAATTAAACCTGTTTTAGAAACTAGAAGGTGTTTTATATCCAAAGGTAATAATAATATGCATATTGAACGAGCAAGAATTGAGTACGAGGCCGTTTGAAATGGCCACCTCTTTCCACTGCTGATACTTACTGCTGATTTTTGAGCCATAAGAGGTTAAGGCCTCTTGCTGAACCAGAGCAGCTTCGTGGCGTTGGACAGTCCCCTCGTGGTGGGACAGCATGAAAAAAAAATCCTGGGTACTGGCTGCCTCTGGGTTCATTATAAAGGCTCAGTGTTTCTGTCAGGACCCGGTGCGAGAAACAGTCACTAATAATCGTCAGAACCCAGAAGATGAGGCAGACACAGCAGTACTAGAGATGGTGGTTTAATTAAAGAACAAAATCTTCAGGCAAAGAAACTAAATCCACAATGTCCAAAAATAAAGCCAAGAGGCACAAAATGGAAATCCTCCAAAATACAAAAGAAACTCCACAAAGTGGTAAAAAACAGCAGGGAAAAACAAACCTCAAAAGACTACTCAAATAATACACAAGAACTAAACCAGAGAACCTCTGGAAAATCCAACAAGAGAAATATCTGTATAAAACAAGGCTTGGGCTGGGGCTGGGTGCTAACTTACAAACACTGAGCAAGGAACTGAGGAACACACAGGGTTTAAATACTAACAAGGGAATGACCTACAGGTGCAAACAATAATAGAGCAAGAAAAACAAAAGGTACAAAAAAGGTGCAATGGGGACATCTAGTGACCAAAACCCGAACAGTCTTGGCCAAAACCTGACACCTTCATTCTGCGACTGCATCTCGGTGCTCATAATGCAGACATATTCCTCATGTTCATCTTGTCCTATGGGTTGTCTACCACTCAATGGTTATGGTTTAATTTTGTAGCTTGTATACTGCGTCTGCTCAAGCTGTAAAAGCACATTTTGTCTTGGGCTACTACCCATGTGTGTTATCATTTTCTGTTTCCCTGTCATTATTTCTTACCCAATTTTGATATATTGCTTTTTCCCACCCGTTTCCCCCTACTATTAATATTTCCCTACTTTGTATTCAACTCTAACGCAAACGCCAACCCTAACCCTAGCTTCATGTCCACAGCCTGGTTCAGCTCTAACCATCAACCACAACCCTAACTCTAACTCTAACCCCAACCCTCCCTGGGCTCTCACCTCTCTTAGGGTCCCCCAACAGGCTGTAGTGAGGGAACCCCGGCAGGCTCTGTTGTGAACCCAGAAGCAGGCCATCCTTCACCCACTGGACAACCCCTGAGGGCCTCAGCACCTCACACCTCAGCCTCAGTGTAGTCCCCGCACGCACCGTCATGTTCTTGGGCTGGGTCCTGAATGCCTGCTGGGCCCCCACCTCCACCACACCTGAAGAAGAGAGGGAGGGAAAGGAGGGAAGATGGTGAGAGGATGGAGAGGAAAGAGGGAAAGGAGGGAGGGATGGGTTAGGGGGATTGTAAAATGGATGGAGGGAGAGCAGGAGGCTTAAAAGATGGAGAGGAAGAAGGGAAAGTTAGGAAGGCAGGGGATGAGGGCTCAAATAAACATGGTAGTCGGGCCACCTTATTCATCACATCATATGTTTTATTGACGGGAAATTGGAGCAGTTCGGCCCTACAAATGAGTCAATAATGTAATTACTACGAATTAAACCCCTCCTCGGTCCAGGAGATAAGGAATGGAAAGGAAGAGAGGGCGAGGGGGGTGGGAGGGACCGAGCCCTCGTTCACCCATTGCTTTTTCTTCACTGTCGATGTCCCTTCGGCTAATTCCTACAGATGAGAGTAATGATATTTGGTTTAATGCCCTCGTTTGTCATATTGTATGTGGTGTGGGGGTGTCAGGGGGTAGCGGTGGGCAATCCCTCACTCCCTGTATAAAGTGAAACGCTCTGGTACACTGCACTGGTGGCTGGAAGGTAACCTTACTGCCACTCAGCCAGCCTGGTAGTGAGTGAGTGAAGTGGAGGCTAGAACAATGAGACCAGGATCACAAGGTAATGCGATTGTAGCTCTGCATGCAAAGTCCTATGCTAATTAGGGGCCCTAATATATAAGCATGCATCTTATTTTTAAACTATGCAGTGGAGAGGAGAGCAGCTATTTACACCGCCTAATTCTGGAAGGTTGTTTGAATCTTGACCCTCTTTGAGCCAATCACAAAGTTGTTTGCGAACTGCATGCTCGGCTGCGCCTCGGCAACGTGAGTGAGAGGAAAAACTCTCAGATCAAGGGGACATCAGTCACCTCACGTCAAACGTGAAGGGCAAGATTGGCCATTATAGACGTCGCATACAAACAACCAGCCACAAAATCACATTTGCATATCAGTTTACATAAATGAATACACAACAATTTTGTGTACCAACGAGCAGTAAAAGGAAGTTGAAAGACAAACAGGAACAAAATGGATTCTTCTCTTCTTCTACTGCCACTACCTAGAGAGGTGCATGGGGGATGGAAGTGGTAAGACAGGCAAACCCCGTAGGCCATTGATTTCCTTTCCCCATCCAAGGGTTTGGTGTCTATTTGAACGAGATAATGGCTTGGGATTATGCTATGGAGCTGATGCTGCCCACAAAACTCTATGGCCTTTGCTGTCACAACAAGATGGAAGCAGAGGCTAGCCATACTCTGGAGTAGAAGCTCAACAGCTGTAAAAGGCATCTGTAATAATTGCAGTTGAAGTTATTAGTATCAAAACATTGGACAGGGTCAAAAGAAAGCAAGTAGAGGTCATGCGAAGATGATACCTGTCACCTGTTAACTTACTGTACACTGTCTCTCTGTTTCTCTCTGTGATGTTTTCAAAGGCAGGAGAGAGAGAATGTAAATGTAAATCCATGCTATCAGACCTCATTAACTTTAAATAATTATGCCAGCAGTACAGTGGGATCTGTTCCATTAACAGATTAGTGTGGATGATAAATATTGGTTGTGATTGTTAGATTTATTTTGGAGGTGATTTACTGTATGTGTCAGTAAATGTACTGTAACTGCATAATGATGCTATGAACACTGGAACTAGATTTGTTTCACAGAGCAAAGGCTTACAAGTACTGTGGGATTTCATGTTGATTGACGGCCACCATTTTTTAATATGATTTACAAAATAATCCGAACAGATTGTCATTGTCTGAGGAGTTCCAGCAGCAGTAAACAGACAGTCACAGATTGTCATTGTCTGAGGAGTTCCAGCAGCAGTAAACAGACAGTCACAGATTGTCATTGTCTGAGGAGTTCCAGCAGCAGTAAACAGACAGTCACAGATTGTCATTGTCTGAGGAGTTCCAGCAGCAGTAAACAGACAGTCACAGATTGTCATTGTCTGAGGAGTTCCAGCAGCAGTAAACAGACGGTCACAGATTGTCATTGTCTGAGGAGTTCCAGCAGCAGTAAACAGACGGTCACAGATTGTCATTGTCTGAGGAGTTCCAGCAGCAGTAAACAGACGGTCACAGATTGGAAAAACAACAACCTTGACAGCCTAGTGATTCGACAGCGTATTTTGAGAAAACGATTAGCCACTCGTCACAGGATCCTTCTCTTCTGACAATGTTTTGTCGTTAAGCTGTCCTGTTTCTGCTCCCATTCAGTTGGTTTTGCTCTTCTGAGAACCAGCTGATCCATTGGCAAGGCAGCGTAATGGGCTAGAATGGTAATGGTGAGGCCTTAGCACAATGTCTAATTGTATCAATGTGATTGTCGATAAATAACAATCCATTGCCAGAAGTGTGCAATGCAAGGTAAGTGAAAAGCAAGGGGTATTAGCGAGGAATAATTCCTGATGTGCTACATACAATTATCAACAACACTACAACAGTCCACAGAAACCTTGATGCAAACTCATCCATTGAGTTGAACAGAACTCTAGGTTATGCCTCTCATAAAGTCAATGAGAGCACAGTGCTATAGAGTAGTATAATGGTGTGTAACTTAACAGAAGACCTTGCTGAGTTCAAAAGGTGACAATAGGTCCATTGTGGCTGTTTTTCTTACCCCATTGCAGAGTGAGGAGAAGAAGAAGTGGACTAGAGCACGTTGTTGATGACAAACCCATCTCAAACCTCAGGCTCCAATCATTTAATCCAGGCCCTGCGGAATCCTGAAACGACAAATCACAGAGCAGACAGACAGTGAATGTTGGTGAAAGTTGAGTTAGTCAAGGCTTAGTTGACTCAATGTCAAGTTTTGAGTTACCGAGCACATACAAAGTATTCTCAAAGCCATAGCCATATTGTGCTAGCTACTGTAGCTAGCTATGTTGGTGAAGACAGACTAACCTGGTTACTGATCATTGGATGACTCTTGCATGCACTAGTAAATTAACCCATCAACAGTTTTGAGTTAAATCCATGAGTAACACTATGTCTACGTCCATTACATTCTGTTCTAATCTAACACTCCCCCTCTGTCTGCTTCTTTTGGAAAGGGACCCGATGTGCATTTTTAGTTAGTTTGCAATCAATCAATTTATCTGTCGTGGATGGAACAAATAATAGTGATTTACTTGATTGAAAACTAAACATTTTCTCATCTGAATAAACAAATTGAATTTAAAGCAATGGTTCTTTGAGGCATCTCCCCTCAGTCGATTAGTTGCACTCCAACAGGCTTTGATAAGAATTAGCTCACACTCAATTATTCCTGGCTCTCAGAAACATCAGTGCATTTCAGAGCCCCCAACATACACTTTGAACACACAAGGGCAATTTGCTCCCCCTTCACCATATTAGATGTCTGTTCTGAGCTCTCAAAAACTCATCTGCCCCCCCCCCCCCCCCGCCTCTCTCTCTCTCTCTCTCTTTCGCTCTTGCACTTTCACTTTCTTTGTTTCTCTCTCTCTCTCCCTTTTTGTTTCTCTCACTCTCTCTCTCTGCCTCCCTTTCCTCCTTTCTAATAGACCCATTAACCTGTTTGGGGTGCAGCCCGACACCGGTACACTTATGACAACATCCAGCTCAAGTGCAGGGCGCGAAATTCAAAAGATATTTTTTTTAAATATTTAACTTTCACACATTAACAAGTCCAATACAGCATATGAAAGGTACACATCTTGTGAATCCAGCCAACATGTTCGATTTTTAAAATGTTTTACAGGGAAGACACAATATGTAAATCTATTAGCTAACCACGTTCGCAAAAGACACCACTTTTCTTACTCCATCAGTTTTTTACTCCATCAGTAGCTATCACAAATTCGACCAAATAAAGATATAAATAGCCACTAACCAAGAAACAACTTCATCAGATGACAGTCTGATAACATATTTATTGTATAGCATATGTTTTGTTTGAAAAATTTGCATATTTCAGGTATAAATCATAGTTTACATTTCAGCTACATTCAGAAATTGCACCGAAAGCAGCCATAATATTTACAGACACCAACGTCAAATACCTAATTACTCATCATAAAACATTTCTGAAAAATACATAGTGTACAGCAATTGAAAGACAGGCATCTTGTGATTCCAGACAATATTTCCGATTTATCAAGTGTTTTACAGCGAAAACACAATATAGCGTTATATTAGCGTAGCCACAATAGCCAGAAACACTTGGGCGCCCACGACCAGTTCACATGCACGACAGATATTAGAAATAGCATCATAAAATGTTTCTTACTTTTGGTGATCTTCCGTCAGAATGTTGGACAAGGTGTCCTTTGTCCAGAACAGTCGTTGTTTGGATCTGGAACGGCCAATTTCCCTCTTGATTTAGCATGGGCACTTGCCAAGTGGCACGGATCTCTCCAACGTCAACAAAGTCAGAGAACGGAACACGGCAAAACTCCCGAAAAAATTTCAATAATCTGATTAAACTATATTGAAAAAACATACTTTACGATGATATGGTCACATGTATCAAATAAAATCTAAACCGGAGATGTTAGTCATCCATAACGACAGCTAAACAGAAGGCAAATCCATGTCCCCTTTCGCGCGCTCCAGAAACAGGAAATGGACGGTCACGTCATACAAAGAGCTTTAATTCCACCTCAGACCAAGATAAACACGGAATTTCTTCTCTCACCGCCTCTTGACAACCAGGGGAAGGCGTATGAAGTGCACGTAGACTCTTACGTGTCATGCCCATGTATAGGCAGGAAGTTGAACAGAGCATCGATTTCTGACATTCCACTTCCTGGTCAGGAAATGTGCTGCAGAATGAGTTCTGTTTCACTCAGAGAAATAATTCAAATGGTTTTAGAAACTAGAGAGTGTTTTCTATCCAATAGTAGTAATAATATGCATATTGTACGAGCAAGAATTGAGTACGAGGCCGTTTGAAATGGGCACGATTTAACTGGCTACTCAATACTGCCCCTTGAAACCATAAGAAGTTAAAGGGGCAATCTGCAGTTGCTATATGTATATACATTTTTGGGCTTACTGATATGTACCCAGTGACTCTTGAAGAATATATTTTTCAATATAACTTCACCTCATGAGCTTGGTTCAACTGTTGTATCTGCTCAGAAACCAAAATAGAAGCTTGTTTTACTCCAATGTTTGTAAACAACATAAATGTAAACTGCTTTGTTTTAATTTCACCTGCTGATTTCCCCTTTAAAACACCATACGCATTTCAACCCCGACCGATGTTCAAGAATTGATTTCCCTCATACATTATTTTCCATCCCAGTCTGCCCTTTGCCTTGCATTCGAGATCTAAATACCAGAGAGAGTAAAGTGCTGGTTGGTTGGTTTCTATATGTGTAATGAAAGCTCCCCATGCCTTCCCTCCTCCATTGTGGGAGCGGGTGCTGTGACGGCAGAACTACAGAACTGCAGGGGCCCAACTTGGCTGAGAGGCAGAGAGGTCTGGAGAGGTCTGGCTGAGAGGTAGAGAGGTCTGGAGAGGTTTGGCTGAGAGGCAGAGAGGTCTGGAGAGGTCTGGCTGAGAGGCAGAGAGGTCTGGAGAGGTCTGGCTGAGAGGCAGAGAGGCAGAGAGGTCTGGAGAGTTCTGGCTGAGAGGCAGAGAGGTCTGGAGAGGTCTGGCAGAGAGGCAGAGAGGTCTGGTCTAGAGAGGAAGGCAACATGACTCAACACGTTTCTACCGGACATATTAATGAAAAGAGCCGCAGCCTACTAACTCTGACCTCCCGTCCCCTCCCCGCACTACCGCCACCACTGCTAACCCAAACACAGGGCTTAATTACTGGTAAAATAGGTCCGTGCACAAAATGGAGGTTTGGTTCATTCTCTAGTGTGTGTTTTTGTTTAGTTTCGTTGTCCTTGACAATGTTTATTTTGGGGTTGGGTCTGGGCTGTGTCTGTTGGATGGGCTCTGATAATCTCATGTTAGAATGAAAATGAATGCAGAAAACAATCATACAAAAGATAAATAATTGTTTTATTGTCACAAACACCAGATAGGTGCAGTGAAATGTGTTGACTTCCAGGGTCAGCTATGGTATGTTAAGTGCTTTGCTCAAGGGCACATCGGGAGATATTTGACCTTGTCGGCTCAGGTATTCGAACCAGCGACTTATTGGTTACTGGCCAACCACTCTAATCACTAGGCTACCTGAGAAAACCATACACACGAGTATGCACACATGAACACATGCACGCAAGCACACACACAAACACATATTCAAAATTCACAATATGAGACACAAACCGCTAAAAAGCAGGCCTTCGGCCCCGGCAGCTAATCGAGTTCTTGTCCTTGCACAGATCTCTGTCATTATCCAGAACTAGCTCAACAAGCTTCATAATATGCACACATGCACACAGTATAATGGAATACATGAACAATTACATTCATTCAGTATCTACAGTGCCTTCAGAAAGAACTCACACTCCTTGAATTTTTCCACATTTACTCAAGTGCTATCAAGCTAAATAATGTATTTGTCTAGGAAAACCTTGTACTGTATAATATAATCTGTGTTTCACTGACAACAATAGAGTTGTATGAGTCAGGATGAGATTGAAAACTGAAGCTCACCACCCAGGATAAGCATTGTTGTAACTTGCCTGTATAAGTCAGTAGATATTCTACCTTCACTGCTACTACAGTTTCTGACCTTGTCCCTCACTAGCTTTCCACAAATGCAAATGAAAAAGTTTGATTTGAAATTTGATTCGCTCTCGGAGACAAGTCAGGCTTTCTCCCCTCCAGGGTATTGGAGAGAGCAGAGGCATCGAGCGTGACCCAGACAGGTAGATTTTTAATGGCTTCTTTCATAACACCATCAAACGACTCAATACACTCAATCCTGGACCAATTTGATGCGAAACCCCATGAAATCACTCAATGTGCAGAAAATGAAGCCTCAACCTCATGCAACCATGCAATTCAGATATGGTCCTACATCTTAATATCAGGCTCGCCCACACACCGCCAATCTCACCATTAACCTGTGGGCCCAATTACAGGGCCTCATAGGGGAGGTCTGTTGTGAACCCATTACCCCACCGACACTCACCAGCAGAATCAGTTATAGGCCAAAGATGCAGATTAGGTTATCCACATGGCTTAATCTAATCCAAATCATTAATTGTGCATGAAAACATGATGGTCCTCTGACAGTCTGATTAGAGTTGCCTGGGTGAGCTTGCCTGCTTGTTCAGATGCAAATAGACAGAGCAAACTTCAAGCCAAGTCAAGGACGGGCAGGTGGACGAGCCAGATTGCATCAGCCTTGTCCAGCAATTTACAGTGGCAGCTGGACAGCATGTCTCCGAGAAGCTCTTCTCACCAACCTGAGCAGAGTGTTTGTCTGCTTGGCTCGGTTTCTGTTTCTGCTCTGCAGTCGTCAACTTCCACTCAATGTGTCTCTCCCTCTGACTCCCTCACATGTCACTTGCCTCGAGAGAAAGTTAAACCTCTCAAAGTGATGGGAAGAGAGAAAATAGAGAGACAGAAGGAGAGAAGACCTCCTTTCAAACCTCCACTGACTCATCCTTATCTGTCTCCTGAGAGCTCACAGAGAGGCCGAGGTAGAGAGAGAAAAAGAGAGCGATAGTGAGAGAGAGAGAGAGAGAGAGAGAGAGAGAGAGAGAGAGAGAGAGAGAGAGAGAGAGAGAGAGAGAGAGAGAGACAGTGCATCTCTCATAAAGAAGCCACTGGTCTTTGAATATGCGTAGGGATTTGCATGAGAGAGAGAGAAGAGGTGTGCTTACCTGTTGAGCAATGTCGAGGCCCCGGAGCCACTCTCTATGTCTCGCCTGATCTCACGATGCCGCTTGGAACAAAAGTGTGCAGCATGGATGAGAAAGAATGACAATAGGACTCTCCCACTCTCTGACTCCACATGTACTGTATCCTCCTCTTCATAGACAGGGAAAGACACAGGAGGAAGAGAGAGAGGAGTGTGTATGTGGAGGGTTAGGGGGTAATCTTAAGGAAAAATAGATCACAAGAAACCAGCTGAAAACAAAAAAGTGATGCCACACTTTTTTTTACATTAGCTAGGGATCGGGGGTATATATGCTAGGGGATAGGGAGTATATATGCTAGGGGATAGGGAGTATATAGGCCAGGGAAAGGGAGTATATATGCTAGGGGATAGGGAGTATATAGGCCAGGGAAAGGGAGTATATATGCTAGGGGATAGGGAGTATATAGGCTAGGGAAAGGGAGTATATATGCTAGGGGATAGGGAGTATATAGGCCAGGGAAAGGGAGTATATATGCTAGGGGATAGGGAGTATAAAGGCCAGGGAAAGGGAGTATATATGCTAGGGGATAGGGAGTATATAGGCCAGGGAAAGGGAGTATATATGCTAGGGGATAGGGAGTATATAGGCTAGGGAAAGGGAGTATATATGCTAGGGGATAGGGAGTATATAGGCCAGGGAAAGGGAGTATATATGCTAGGGGATAGGGAGTATATAGGCCAGGGAAAGGGAGTATATATGCTAGGGGATAGGGAGTATATAGGCCAGGGAAAGGGAGTATATATGCTAGGGGATCGGGGGTATATATGCTAGGGGATAGGGAGTATATAGGCTAGGGAAAGGGAGTATATATGCTAGGGGATAGGGAGTATATAGGCTAGGGAAAGGGAGTATATATGCTAGGGGATAGGGAGTATATAGGCTAGGGAAAGGGAGTATATATGCTAGGGGATAGGGAGTATATAGGCCAGGGAAAGGGAGTATATAGGCTAGGGACGGTGGGTACATAGGCTAGGGATAGGGAGCAGGGAAGCAATATCATTTCAAGTCTACTAGAATATTCTACATTTCTGATGAAAATCTTCAATATGCCTGTACAGTGTAGGAGAGAGTGATTCCCCTGCTCATCCTTTCCGAGGGAGACTACAGAACTCAGTGTCTGGGGTTTGAGGGAGCAAGGGAACCTTCAAAGATACAAAGGCAACATGGATGTCTCCACTGCCGCCCGTTTTGTAACATTTATGCTCATACATAATGCATAGGACAGCGAGTATCCACTTTATTTTATATACTGAATACTCCTGAGGGGATTCAGCTGCGCTGCTGTAGAGTTGGAGACTTTACACTGAATTAATTTTCCACTTCTGAATATTTGATTTCGTGCTGAAAGGTTCCAATATGCCTCCCAGTGTCCAGTCACCATTCCATTTCAGATGTATACTTTATTATGTATAAAATCATTTTCATATCAACATACACACCTGAAAGTGAATGGTGACTGGAGACTGGGAGGCTTATTGGAACCTTTCTACAGTGACTAACTCAAAGGTCACATTTCTTTTCTACCAGTATGTATTTTTTATTTGACCTTAGGATAGACCCTACTTAGTGCGTTTCATGTACAATCTGCAGTATTCAGTCCATATTCAACCATATACAGTAAACACAGCATACGTTATATAGTTCTCAGGCTCCTATCACATAATACTGTGGTAGTGGTAGTGGTAGTGGTGTCGTCACTTCCTCTTGAATTTGCAGACGTGTTGCTGTGCGTTTTGTTGCTGTGCGTTTTGTTGCCAACCTTACTTTGCTAGCTGACAACTTTACGTTTTTTTCTTTTTACTTTTTAATTACCGTTTATATTTTTAGTTTTTCCATCACTACTTTTTTCCCTCATTCAACTTTTACACTCCGGACGCTTTATCTGGACATGGTTCGTCAGTACTTTCAACAGCCGAAGCTAAGTAGTAACATTAACATGATGTCTTTTAATTGCAGTCGCTGTACTCATAATATACAGGAGAACGATCGCCTTACGGCGAGGATAGCTGTGCTGCAAGCCCAGCTTCAGACGCAATCGTTAGGCAAGGGTAATTTCAGTGTAGGAAAGGAAGAAACAGCGTCTGTGCCACCAGTAAGTACAGATACTAACGTTAGTATAAATCCCCCCGCACAGTCCCCGCAGCCGGACAACTTTCTCATGGCTTCTGGAGGGAAATGCTGTAGGAATGCTCAACTGGTGTCGCTCATTCAGCCGACAGAAACTTTCAACCGGTTTTCCCCATTAAGTAGCGAGTCGGAGTCTGAGGCCGAGTTTTCTCTTGTCTCTACTCCTCCCGTTACGGGGTCTGAGACGCCGAAGGCTCCCACCATTAGCTCTGACAAATTGAAAACCCTAGTCATTGGCGACTCCATTACCCGCAGTATTAGACTTAAAACGAATCACCCAGCGATCATACACTGTTTACCAGGGGGCAGGGCTACCGACGTTAAGGCTAATCTGAAGATGGTGCTGGCTAAAGCTAAAACTGGCGAGTGTAGAGAGTATAGAGATATTGTTATCCACGTCGGCACCAACGATGTTAGGATGAAACAGTCAGAGGTCACCAAGCGCAACATAGCTTCAGCGTGTAAATCAGCTAGAAAGATGTGTCGGCATCGAGTAATTGTCTCTGGCCCCTTCCCAGTTAGGGGGAGTGACGAGCTCTACAGCAGAGTCTCACAACTCAATCGCTGGTTGAAAACTGTTTTCTGCCCCTCCCAAAAGATAGAATTTGTAGATAATTGGCCCTCTTTCTGGGACTCACCCACAAACAGGACCAAGCCTGACCTGCTGAGGAGTGACGGACTCCATCCTAGCTGGAGGGGTGCTCTCATCTTATCTACCAACATAGACAGGGCTCTAACTCCTCTAGCTCCACAATGAAATAGGGTGCAGGCCAGGCAGCAGGCTGTTAGCCAACCTGCCAGCTTAGTGGAGTCTGCCACTAGCATAGTCAGTGTAGTCAGCTCAGCCATCCCCATTGAGACTGTGTCTGTGCCTCGACCTAGGTTGGGCAAAACTAAACATGGCGGTGTTCGCCTTAGCAATCTCATTAGGATAAAGACCTCCTCCATTCCTGCCATTATTGAAAGAGATCGTGATACCTCACATCTCAAAATAGGGTTACTTAATGTTAGATCCCTCACTTCAAAGGCAGTTATAGTCAATGAACTAATCACTGATCATAATCTTGATGTGATTGGCCTGACTGAAACATGGCTTAAGCCTGATGAATTTACTGTGTTAAATGATGCCTCTCCTCCTGGTTACACTAGTGACCATATCCCCCGTGCATCCCGCAAAGGCGGAGGTGTTGCTAACATTTACGATAGCAAATTTCAATTTACAAACAAAAAAATGACGGTTTTTGTCTTTTGAGCTTCTAGTCATGAAATCTATGCAGCCTAATCAATCACTTTTTATAGCTACTGTTTACAGGCCTCCTGGGCCATATACAGCGTTCCTCTCTGAGTTCCCTGAATTCCTATCGGACCTTGTAGTCATAGCAGATCATATTCTAATTTTTGGTGATTTTAATATTCATATGGAGAAGTCCACAGACCCACTCCAAAAGGCTTTCGGAGCCATCATCGACTCAGTGGGTTTTGTCCAACATGTCTCTGGACCTACTCACTGCCACAGTTGAACCTAGTTTTGTCCCATGGAATAAATGTTGCATATCTTAATGTTTTTCCTCATAATCCTGGACTATCGGACCACCATTTTATTACGTTTGCAATCGCAACAAATAATCTGCTCAGACCCCAACCAAGGAGCATCAAAAGTCGTGCTATAAATTCTCAGACAACACAAAAATTCCTTGATGCCCTTCCAGACTCCTTCTGCCTACCCAAGGACGTCAGAGGACAAAAATCAGTTAACCACCTAACTGAGGAACTCAATTTAACCTTGCGCAATACCCTAGATGCAGTTGCACCCCTAAAAACTAAAAACATTTGTCATAAGAAACTAGCTCCCTGGTATACAGAAAATACCCGAGCTCTGAAGCAAGCTTCCAGAAAATTGGAACGGAAATGGCGCCACACCAAACTGGAAGTCTTCCGACTAGCTTGGAAAGACAGTACCGTGCAGTATCGAGCCCTCACTGCTGCTCGATCATCCTACTTTTCCAACTTAATTGAGGAAAATAAGAACAATCCAAAATTTATTTTTGATACTGTTGCAAAGCTAACTAAAAAGCAGCATTCCCCAAGAGAGGATGGCTTTCACTTCAGCAGTAATAAATTCATGAACTTCTTTGAGGAAAAGATCATGATCATTAGAAAGCAAATTACGGACTCCTCTTTAAATCTGCGTATTCCTCCAGGGCTTAGCTGTCCTGGATCTGCACAGCTCTGCCAGGGCCTGGGATCGGGAGAGACACTTAAGTGTTTTAGTACTATATCTCTTGACACAATGATGAAAATAATCATGGCCTCTAAACCTTCAAGCTGCATACTGGATCCTATTCCAACTAAACTACTGAAAGAGCTGCTTCATGTGCTTGGCCCTCCTATGTTGAACATAATAAACGGCTCTCTATCCACCGGATGTGTACCAAACTCACTAAAAGTGGCAGTAATAAAGCCTCTCTTGAAAAAGCCAAACCTTGACCCGGAAAATATAAAAAACTATCGGCCTATATCGAATCTTCCATTCCTCTCAAAAATTTTAGAAAAAGCTGTTGCGCAGCAACTCACTGCCTTCCTGAAGACAAACAATGTATACGAAATGCTTCAGTCTGGTTTTAGACCCCATCATAGCACTGAGACTGCACTTGTGAAGGTGGTAAATGACCTTTTAATGGCGTCAGACCGAGGCTCTGCATCTGTCCTCGTGCTACTAGACCTTAGTGCTGCCTTTGACACCATCGATCACCACATTCTTTTGGAGAGACTGGAAACCCAAATTCGCCTACACGGACAAGTTCTGGCCTGGTTTAGATCTTATCTGTCGGAAAAATATCAGTTTGTCTCTGTGAATGGTTTGTCCTCTGACAAATCAACTGTACATTTCGGTGTTCCTCAAGGTTCCGTTTTAGGACCACTATTGTTTTCACTATAAATTTTACCTCTTGGGGATGTTATTCGAAAACATAATGTTAACTTTCACTGCTATGCGGATGACACACAGCTGTACATTTCAATGAAACATGGTGAAGCCCCAAAATTGCCCTCGCTAGAAGCCTGTGTTTCAGACATAAGGAAGTGGATGGCTGAAAACTTTCTACTTTTAAACTCGGACAAAACAGAGATGCTTGTTCTAGGTCCCAAGAAACAAAGAGATCTTCTGTTAAATCTGACAATTAATCTTGATGGTTGTAAAGTCGTCTCAAATAAAACTGTGAAGGACCTCGGCGTTACTCTTGACCCTGATCTCTCTTTTGACGAACATATCAAGACTGTTTCAAGGACAGCTTTTTTCCATCTACGTAACATTGCAAAAATCAGAAATTTTCTGTCCAAAAATGATGCAGAAAAATTAATCCATGCATTTGTTACTTCTAGGTTAGACTACTGCAATGCTCTACTTTCCGGCTACCCAGATAAAGCACTAACTAAACTTCAGTTAGTGCTAAATACGGCTGCTAAAATCCTGACTAGAACCAAGATATTTGATCATATTACTCCAGTGCTAGCTTCCCTACACTGGCTTCCTGTTAAGGCAAGGGCTGATTTCAAGGTTTTACTGTTAACCTATAAAGCGTTACATGGGCTTGCTCCTACCTATCTTTCCGAGTTGGTCCTGCCGTACATACCTACACGTACGCTACGGTCACAAGACGCAGGCCTCCTAATTGTCCCTAGAATTTCTTAGCAAACAGCTGGAGGCAGGGCTTTCTCCTATAGATCTCCATTTTTATGGAACGGTCTGCCTACCCATGTGAGAGACGCAGACTCGGTCTCAACCTTTAAGTCTTTACTGAAGACTTATCTCTTCAGTAGGTCATATGATTGAGTGTAGTCTGGCCCAGGAGTGTGAAGGTGAACGGAAAGGCTCTGGAGCAACGAACCGCCCTTGCTGTCTCTGCCTGGCCGGTTCCCCTCTCTCCACTGGGATTCTCTGCCTCTAACCCTATTACAGGGGCTGAGTCACTGGCTTACTGGTGCTCTTTCATGCCGTCCCTAGGAGGGGTGCGTCACTTGAGTGGGTTGAGTTACTAACGTGATCTTCCTGTCTGGGTTGGCGCCCCCCCCCCTTGGTTTGTGCTGTGGTGGAGATCTTTGTGGGCTATACTCGGCCTTGTCTCAGGATTGTAAGTTGGTGGTTGAAGATATCCCTCTAGTGGTGCGGGGGCTGTGCTTTGGCAAAGTGGGTGGGGTTATATCCTTCCTGTTTGGCCCTGTCCGGGGGTATCATCGGATGGGGCCACAGTATCTCCTGACCCCTCCTGTCTCAGCCTCCAGTATTTATGCTGCAGTAGTTTATGTGTCGGGGGGCTAGGGTCAGTTGGTTATATCTGGAGTACTTCTCCTGTCTTATCCAGTGTCCTGTGTGAATTTAAGTATGCTCTCTCTAATTCTCTCCTTCTCTCTTTCTTTCTCTCTCTCGGAGAACCTGAGCCCTAGGACCATACATCAGGACTACCGGGCATGATGACTCCTTGCTGTCCCCAGTCCACCTGGCCTTGCTGCTGTTCCAGTTTAAACTGTTCTGCCTGCGGTTATGGAACCCCTACCTGTCCCAGACCTGCTGCTTTCAACTCTTAATGATCGGCTATGAAAAGCCAACTGACATTTATTCCTGATTATTATTTGACCATGCTTGTCACTTATGAACATTTTGAACATCTTGGCCATGTTCTGTTATAATCTCCACCCGGCACAGCCAGAAGAGGACTGGCCACCCCTCATAGCCTGGTTCCTCTCTAGGTTTCTTCCTAGGTTTTGGCCTTTCTAGGGAGTTTTTCCTAGCCACCGTGCTTCTACACCTGCATTGCTTGCTGTTTGGGGTTTTAGGCTGGGTTTCTGTACAGCACTTCGAGATATTAGCTGATGTACGAAGGGCTATATAAAATAAACTTGATTTGATTTGATTTGATTCTCACCTATGGCCATTGTACAGTACACTCATTATGTAATCAGCCATGCATTAGGTATATACCCTCTGCAGCAGGCATTGTCTGTGGTGTTAATAAGCTTTTCACAGCTTCTAGAGGTAATAAAGAGAGGGCAGCAGCACGGAGCCCCTCTAGTGTGCTTTGTGTGTGTGAGCGTGTGTGTTCGTGGGGGGGGGGGGGGGGGGGGGGTATGCTGTGGGGACAGATGCCAACAGCTGGGCCATGTAGTTGGAGGTGGCCCCTTAGATAGTCATTAAATACAGAAGCCCAGGGCTGAAAGGTTAATTCCCCTGCATGGAGGGGGTAGATAGGGGAGGAGGCAGGGAGGCGAGGCGAGGGAGGCCATGGAGGAGCTCACTGCTCACACAAACAGCACTGTCAGCAACACGGCTAACGCAGGAGCCTCTGCAGCTATACAGAAGGAGAGGAGAGAGAGACTGGGCCAGACAGAGAGATGGAGAGAGAAAAGAGTGATACAGAAGGGAGGGGTAGAGGGAAAATAGTGAGAGGAAGGCAGACAAGAACGATGGAAAGAGGTAATGGAAAGAGGGAAACGAGGGATGGATGGAAAGAGAAAGAGAAATAAGGAGGAAAATGAGATAGAAGAGAGAGGTGTAGAAGGAATGAAAGGAATGAGAGAGAAACTGAAAGGGGTTTCTATAGGAGAGATGATTGACATGAACAAGTTGTTTCAAAAAAAGAAGGGTACAGGAAGTCTTCAGATGCAAAGCAGGGCAGGCATTTGCTTAGGACCCCCGGCCGCTAGGGGGACCCCAACCCAAAAATATATATGGGATCTCAGTCGGGGTCTCAACTTACTGTTGAGAGTTAGAATAATAGAATACACAAGGTGCAATTTCGAAATGTGGTTATGCATCAGCAGTTTTTCTGTTGTAATGTCAGTCACTGACATTCGCTCAATTTGCCCATGTCAGCAAAACATATTTTAATTGGTAAGTTAATCTAGCCAGCTATCTACACCTTGTAGTAATCATGACCAAATGACTGACCAGGCACGCAGGGCATGTGCCCAGTGGACCTTAAAATTGCAACATTTTCTGTCCGCTCCATGGCAAAATGTGTAGAATTCCATGAAACTAGCTTTAAAAGTACAACATTTTCTGTCCGCTCCATGACAAAATGTGTAGAATTCCATGAAACTAGCTTTAACAGTACAACATTTTCTGGCCGCTCCATGGCAAAATGTGTAGAATTCCATGAAATGAGTTTTAAAAATGCAACATTTTCTCTCCAACCCATGGCAAAATGTGTAGAATTGCAGGAAATTAACTTGAAAACTTGAAAAGATTTCGTATCTCTGCCATCAAGAAGGACACCACTAAAATAGTATACCTGCGAAGTTGGGTGCCCTCAAACCAAATCTTGCTTAGGGCCTCCAGAAATGTATGGCCGGCCCTGAGGTCAGAAGCAGAGATGGGGTAAAGCAATAAGCACTGCAATGAAAAAGGAGGGCAATAAGAGATAAAGAGAAAGTTGTATGTGTGTGTGTGCACGCATGTGTGTGTGTTTGCCTGTGTGTGATGTGTGTGTGACAGGGTTGTTATGGTAACAGTTGGATCAGTAACTGTAACGTAACAGATCAGAGCGTGCCACTTGTCACCACCAAAAATAAAGTGTAATTATGAAATGCACACGGCGGCAGCTTGGGTTTAGAGCAGACGGCACACGGCTTAGAGCAGAAAGACAGACCGAGGCAGAGACAGACAGATACAGTATGTTCAACATCCAATATGTGTTCTCCACCAATAGCAGGGTTTAACGCTTTCAGCCCTCTAGGTCTTAGGACAGCCTGTTTAATGAAAAACGACCCCGCGTGAGCCTACAGGGTCTCCTAGGGCCCACCACAGGGGCTGCTGGGTCTCTCCATACCCTGAGCTAAAGAATTACATCCCAACCCTTTTGGCCTACCACTAATTACAACAGGCTAACCTGCTTCTACTATGTGTTGTTGTGCTGTTGTTGCCCTGCTAAAGCTGCTGTAGCTGGTGTATCTGTGCGGCGCTATGCTCCGTGTCAGACGGCAAGGTCACAATGCTTTTCTCTTGTTAATCTGGCTCCCAAGCAGCCACAGGAGATGGAGCTAAAGGTCTTGAGACAGCCTAAATATCCCAGAGAGGAAAGAGGAAGGCAGTATGATTACATGCCAGATGTCACTACGCCATAGTAGGGGAGAGTGGAGACATGTTTTACATTCAGCATCACTTCCTCAAGGGAAATATAGTATTCTTTCTAACAAAGATATTTAAATATATTTCAGGATGTTGTGTATCCCTGGAAATGATCAGAATTCATGGAAACATTACAGTTTGGAAAACATAGCTTGTCCAAAAAAACATGTACTCTTGGCACAACATATGGGGTAAGTTGAGCCAGCGAAAATGCCTTGCATTACGCCTGGGGAAAAAAACACTTCAATTTGATCAACTTTCCATTGGCTCAACCATTGACTGAACTTACCCCATGGCCATTGGCTCAACTTACCCAAGGCAAACATTTTGACTATATTAGCCCACACAGCTAAAAGGATGCACTTTCATGCTACGTAGGTTTATGGCCTTATACTGAATCTGATAGAGACCCCAGCTGATGTATAGAACAATCTTAAAAGTATCTTCTTTGGTTTAGATACAAGCATCCTGAAACCTCTAACACAATAAATTCATTTGACTTGGTGAAAAGTCAAATTAATTTGACTTGGTGACCTAACTTGCTTACAACCTTTTCAATGTGAATTCTTCCTTCACAGACTCCAATTTTGTGTATGGCTTTCCAGAAACAAGGGTGGCTCAATTTACCCCTTTGGCCTAACTTACCCCACTCTCCTCTACCACACGTGTGTGTGTGTGTGTGTGTGTGTGTGTGTGTGTGTGTGTGTGTGTGTGTGTGTGTGTGTGTGTGTGTGTGTGTGTGTGTGTGTGTGTGTGTGTGTGTGTGTGTGTGTGTGTGTGTGTGTGTGTGTCTAGGGTTTCCATCCTAATTCCCTTTTGTGACCCAGCCATGTTTGAGTAAGTGGAGGGGCCATGGGTATCTGGGTTAAGAGGGATTTGGAAGAGGGAGAACCCAATCAGACATCCACTGCCTCAATCCCTATATCTCTTCCTGGCCCCTCTTCCTATCTCTGTTTCTCTATCCCTATATCTCTCCTTGACCCCTCTTCCTACCTCTGCCTCTCTATCCCTATATCTCTCCCTGACCCCTCTTCCTCTCCCTTCCCCTCTATCTCTGTCTCTCTAACCCTATATCTCTCCCTGACCCCTCTTCCTACCTCTGCCTCTCTATCCCTATATCTCTCTTCCTCTCTCTTCCCCTCTATCTCTGTCTCTCTAACCCTATATCTCTCCCTGACCCCTCTTCCTATCTCTGTCTCTCTATCCCTATATCTCTCCCTGCCCCCTCTTCCTCTCCCTTACCCTCTATCTCTGTCTCTCTATCTCTCTTTCTGTTCCTGTCCTGTGTTGGTCAGAGTCAGGGGGTTGAAGAGGAGGATGTGTGTGTGCGCACACGTGTGCATGCGTGGGTGGCGGTGGTGGCTGGGTGGGTGGGTGGCGGTGTTGGCTGGGTCGAGGGGGGCGACGGGGGAGGTTGAGAAATCCAGCTGTGGTGGCCAGATTGGGGAAGGATTATTCCCCAAATCTGTTCCATTTATCACAAGCCCCCTAACAAGCTTGTGCATAACAGCTATTAAATACATTGATATTGTGAGTCAGATGCTCGACATCAGCACTTTAAATAACACACCGCCTTCCGTTGGGTGGACCAATCAAAAGGAAGGTCAAGTGTTTGTTTGCACTTTGACCCTGTTATGACACCCTGTGTATGAAGCAAGGCTGCACACGTCTGAATGAACACACCACAGAACATTACAATGGCAACATTGATGAAGGGAGCACGATGCAAAGGTGTGTGGAGAAGTGAGTGAGACTTCATCAAATAACTTGACTGGAGTTATTTTTATAAAACTCAAGTATCAAATAAATAAAACCACCAACATACTAAACAAACAGAATAACTTTAAAATGAGTAGAATAGGATAATGATAATTCAACCAACATGATACAGATATTAATACTTTGATATTTGACTTTACTTTGATTTTGAAAGATCTGGCTATTGGCCCTCTTCTGAGATGTTATGTAGGAGGCAAGGCCAAGATGCAGGACTAAACGTTAAAGACTTCTATAATGTGCTAGCTCTGTGTCTGGGCTGCGGAGTGCATGACTGTGCTTGTGACATATTTAAAAAAATATATATATATTTTTCACCTTTATTTAACCAGGTAGCCTAGTTGAGAACAAGTTCTCAACTGCCCCCTGTTTACCAGGGGGCAGGGCTACCAACGTTAAGGCTAATATGAAGATGGTGCTGGCTAAAGCTAAAACTGGCGAGTGTAGAGAGTATAGAGATATTGTTATCCACATCGGCACCAACGATGTTAGGATGAAACAGTCAGAGGTCACAAAGCGCAACATAGCTTCAGCGTGTAAATCAGCTAGAAAGATGTGTCGGCATCGAGTAATTGTCTCTGGCCCCCTCCCAGTTAGGGGGAGTGACGAGCTCTACAGCAGAGTCTCACAACTCAATCGCTGGTTGAAAACTGTTTTCTGCCCCTCCCAAAAGATAGAATTTGTAGATAATTGGCCCTCTTTCTGGGACTCACCCACAAACAGGACCAAGCCTGGCCTGCTGAGGAGTGACGGACTCCATCCTAGCTGGAGGGGTGCTCTCATCTTATCTACCAACATAGACAGGGCTCTAACTCCTCTAGCTCCACAATGAAATAGGGTGCAGGCCAGGCAGCAGGCTGTTAGCCAGCCAGCCTGCCAGCTTAGTGGAGTCTGCCACTAGGATAAAGACCTCCTCCATTCCTGCCATTATTGAAAGAGATCGTGATACCTCACATCTCAAAATAGGGCTACTTAATGTTAGATCCCTCACTTCAAAGGCAGTTATAGTCAATTAACTAATCACTGGTCACAATCTTGATGTGATTGGCCTGACTGAAACATGGCTTAAGCCTGATGAATTTACTGTGTTAAATGAGGCCTTGCTAACATTTATGATAGCAAATTTCAATTTACAAAAAAAAAAATGTTTTCGTCTTTTGAGCTTCTAGTCATGAAATCTATGCAGCCTACTCAATCCCTTTTTATAGCTACTGTTTACAGGCCTTCTGGGCCATATACAGCGTTCCTCACTGAGTTCCCTGAATTCCTATCGGACCTTGTAGTCATAGCAGATAATATTCAAATTTTTGGTGATTTTAATATTCACATGGAAAAGTCCACAGACCCACTCCAAAAGGCTTTCGTAGCCATCATCGACTCAGTCGGTTTGTCCAACATGTCTCTGGACCTACTCACTGCCACAGTCATACTCTGTACCTAGTTTTGTCCCATGGATTAAATGTTGTAGATCTTAATGTTTTTCCTCATAATCCTGGACTATCGGACCACCATTTTATTACGTTTGCAATCGCAAACAAATAATCTGCTCAGACACCAACCAAGGAGCATCAAAAGTCGTGCTATAAATTCTCAGACAACACAAAGATTCCTTGATGCCCTTCCAGACTCCTTCTGCCTCAGAGGACAAAAATCAGTTAACCACCTAACTGAGGAACTCAATTTAACCTTGCGCAATACCCTAGATGCAGTCGCACCCCTAAAAACGAAAAACATTTGTCATAAGAAACTAGCTCCCTGGTATACAGAAAATACCCAAGCTCTGAAGCAAGCTTCCAGAAAATTGGAACGGAAATGGCGCCACACCAAACTGGAAGTCTTCCGACTAGCTTGGAAAGACAGTACCGTGCAGTATCGAAGAGCCCTCACTGCTGCACGATCATCCTATTTTTCCAACTTAATTGAGGAAAATAAGAACAATCCAAAATGTATTTTTGATACTGTCGTAAAGCTAGCTAAAAAGCAGCATTCCCCAAGAGAGGATGGCTTTCACTTCAGCAGTAATAAATTCATGAACTTCTTTGAGGAAAAGATCATGATCATTAGAAAGCAAATTACGGACTCCTCTTTAAATCTGCGTATTCCTCCAGGGCTCAGCTGTCCTGAGTCTGCACAACTCTGCCAGGACCTAGGATCGGGAGAGACACTTAAGTGTTTTAGTACTATGTCTCTTGACACAATGATGAAAATAATCATGGCCTCTAAACCTTCAAGCTGCATACTGGATCCTATTCCAACTAAACTACTGAAAGAGCTGCTTCATGTGCTTGGCCCTCCTATGTTGAACATAATAAACGGCTCTCTATCCACCGGATGTGTACCAAACTCACTAAAAGTGGCAGTAATAAAGCCTCTCTTGAAAAAGCCAAACCTTGACCCAGAAAATATAAAAAACTATCGGCCTATAACGAATCTTCCATTCCTCTCAACAACAAAAAAAAAAAGCTGTTGCGTAGCAACTCACTGCCTTCCCGAAGACAAACAATGTATACGAAATGCTTCAGTCTGGTTTTAGACCCCATCATTGCACTGAGACTGCACTTGTGAAGGTGGTAAATTACATTTTAATGGCGTCAGACCGAGGCTCTGCATCTGTCCTCATGCTACTAGACCTTAGTGCTGACTTTGATACCATCGATCACCACATTCTTTTGGAGAGATTGGAAACCCAAATTGGTCTACACGGACAAGTTCTGGCCTGGGTTAGATCTTATCTGTCGGAAAGATATCAGTTTGTCTCTTTGAATGGTTTGTCCTCTGACAAATCAACTGTACATTTCGGTGTTCCTCAAGGTTCCGTTTTAGGACCACTATTGTTTTCACTATATATTTTACCTCTTGCAATTACAACAACACATAATTACACATGGAACAAACAAACATACAGTCAAATAATACAGTAGAAAAAATATATATATACAGTGTGTGCAAATAAGGTAAGATAAGGAAGGTAAGGCAATAAATAGGCCATGAGCAAGTAGAGATACTGGGGTGCAAAGGAGCAAGATAAATAAATAAATACAGAATGGGGGTGAGGTAGTTGGATGGGCTATATTACAGATGGGCTATGTACAGGTGCAGTGACTGACATATGACTTGACATATGACAAATATCCCTTTGGGGACAACACAGTATGTCTTATCTTATAAATAAACAAAGAACATTACAAGTATAACGCTAATTCAATTCAAGTGATATGGATACTAGTGGTGCATATGATCAGGCCAGAGTCTCAGAACAAGCTAGCTAAGCTACGCTGCAGTGCTTCTTAGAGGAAGTATGGTAATAGATTCCTTTGTGATGTGACGATGTTAGAGGCTGGCTGGGGATCACCACCACAATATTATTAGGTCACTCAGGGAACGGGAGCCGGGTAAGATAATAAGACTCTCTTCAGCTGAGTGAAATGTATGGAAACAAAAGTGCTGACACCTCCCTCTCTCCCTGTCTTTCTCATCCAATTCCGAGTGCTTACTCTACACCAGTGATTTTCATGCGGCGCCGTCGGTCCACGGCCCACAAACTTTAACGCTCGCTGTCTCTGCTGCTCCATCTATCACCGCGCAGGGGTGTGATGGAAGGAAGATTGGAGGGAGGGAGGGGGGAGGTAGGGAGGGAGGGAGGGAGGTAGGGAAGGGAGGGAGGGAGGGAGGGGGGATGGAGGGAGGGAGGGAGGGGGGATGGAGGTAGGGAAGGGGGATCATATTGAAATTTGAGGTCAGAGAAGACGATGTGTTTTGCCCAGCCTTGTGTATCCCATTCTTTTATTTAGCGGCCCGTCAGCTGCGGCCCGTCTCAGACACATGAATATCTACATTTTCACAGGCCAGGCAATAACCCACCCAGATAGAGAGAGACAGACAGAATCCAGGGTTTGACAGGCCAGGCAATAACCCACCCAGATAGAGAGAGACAAACACAATCCAGGGTCTGACAGGCCAGGCAATAACCCACCCAGATAGAGAGAGACAGACACAATCCAGGGTCTGACAGGCCAGGCAATAACCCACCCAGATAGAGAGAGACAGACACAATCCAGGGTCTGACAGGCCAGGCAATAACCCACCCAGATAGAGAGAGACAGACACGATCCAGGGTCTGACAGGCCAGGCAATAACCCACCCAGATAGAGAGAGACAGACTCGATCCAGGATCTGACAGGCCAGGCAATAACACACCCAGATAGACAACGACAGACTCGATCCAGGATCTGACATGCCAGGCAATAACCCACCCAGATAGAGAGAGACAGACTCGATCCAGGATCTGACAGGCCAGGCAATAACACACCCAGATAGACAACGACAGACTCGATCCAGGATCTGACATGCCAGGCAATAACCCACCCAGATAGAGAGAGACAGACTCGATCCAGGATCTGACAGGCCAGGCAATAACACACCCAGATAGACAACGACAGACTCGATCCAGGATCTGACATGCCAGGCAATAACCCACCCAGATAGAGAGAGACAAACACGATCCAGGATCTGACAGGCCAGGCAATAACCCACCCAGATAGAGAGAGACAGATTCGATCCAGGATCTGACAGGCCAGGCAATAAGCCACCCAGATAGACAGCGACAGACTCGATCCAGAATCTGACATGCCAGGCAATAACCCACCCAGATAGACAATGACAGACACGATCCAGGGTCTGACAGGCATGGAACTTGACATGGCCACACAATCTGGGTTGCTCTCAGAGTGTCACTGATAAAACGCAGGGATTAGGAAACGGATGGATGCAACTGAGTTAAATCTAGAAAAGCTAAAAATGCGGAGAATAACAAAGCAGGGGCAGAAACGCTGTCGAATGGATCCAAAAAAGAAACCTTTCACAAAAGCGATTAAGAGGTAAAATGGCGCTTTAATAACATAAGCTGTATGGCCTATTATCTCTGTTCCGCTGGCCACACGCGTGCACACACGCGCGATTGCACCCACACCTACCTCAGCCAACAGATGGGTTTTGGGTCGGCTGAGGTGGAGCTTGCCATCCTCCCCGTCCCTCCATCCCCTTTTCACAAATCCATTTTAATTAACATATCAGAGATCCAAACGAGGTTAAACCCCTCTCCTGCTCTCTCTAATCTCCTCCAGTTAAAACTGACCAGGCATGGAGCCCACATAATCAGCCCGGCCGATGGCACCACAGGGACTCATGCATCTATACCTGTCCTACTGCACACTACCAACTTTATACCCTGGACTTTACATTGCCTTACATCTCTACTATAGCTGGTATATCAGTGCATATATTGCGAATATATCCTAATGTAAAAACAAGCCATGTCAAGTGAATATCAAGTCCCTTGACACTGGTATTGAGAACAGTGCTGTGGTGTATTTTTTTATAATCTGTCCAATATGTTTTGAGTATAGCTGAACGTATAGACTAGTAAACCTCCTTTCTTGGTGATTATAGTGCCAAAAGCCAGTGCTGGTCCCAGTTACAGCTGCATGACTTATATTCTCCTCAGCAGCAGCTGTCGGCTATTGGATCTATGATGGGACCCTCGTGGTTCACCTCACCCCGAACCCTGAGACCTACTCCCTCTTTCCCTCGCTCCTTTTATTCCTCTCTCCCTGCATCAATTCACTCCAACCCTAAAGCACACTCCCTCATTTCCTCTCTCCCTTTCTAACTCTAGAACTTCACCACCCTTGAAACACATTATCTCCTTCCCTGTCTCCCTCATTCCCTCTCCAACTCCATCACCCCCACCCCGTCAAAAATACAATTATCTCTTTCCCCCATGGCCTCACTGAACCGTTAGAACATACTCCTTCCCTTCTTCCCTCTTTCTCTCCGTCATCAGCGGAGGTGTCTGAGAGGTGACTGTCACCCCTCCACCTGCCGTATTGGGCTCAGCTCTCAGCCTCACGGCCCCCCAGAGTCCTGCCAGGGAAAGTTGAGCTGCCTAACAGATGGAGCCTATTGTCTGGGGAGGAGAGTAAGACAGGGTGCAGTGTCATGGTGGCGTATATAATAGAGGGTCTGGCTGGAGTAGAGGAGGAGAGGGTGGGGTGGGGGGGGTGTAGGGGGGTTAACACATGATGGTTCAAATCTGTTGGTCCTGACAGCATTTCAGGAGGAGTGCTTGGTTAATAGTATCCTGGAATGTTCCTCTCCTGGAGTTTTAATGAACCCTGAGGCAAAAGGCCTAATGAAGCGTGCTCCTTTTGCCAAAACACATCCCTCAACCTGACCCCCCTAACCCCCCGCCCCTCCCACGCCTCTGGTGGGGGCGTCTCCAAGTCCCCGCTGAGAAAGTTGTCAGAGGGACAGAGTTAGTTATAGAGAGAGGGCCAGCAGTTAAGACAATAGAATGCCGGAGCATGTGCCTGCATATGTTTTCAAGACTGGGTCGGCTTCTGTCTGCCTTTCTTTTTCGACTTTTGTTTTGTTTTGCATATTTCTTTGTTTCTTTGTGGTCCCTGACAGAAAGGGGCGGTTGGCAAAAGCTGGTGTTCTTCATCCTTTTTAACCAATTACTCGCCCTTCCAGGACACACACACAGAGACCCTCCTTAGTTGGTCCTTATTACGGTTTAAGTGTCCTTTGAACAACCGAGGACCTCATTATTTGTTAACTTAAGCCTTAACCAGACAGAGACAGGAGTGTGTGTGTGTGTGTGTGTGTGTGTGTGTGTGTGTGTGTGTGTGTGTGTGTGTGTGTGTGTGTGTGTGTGTGTGTGTGTGTGTGTGTGTGTGTGTGTGTGTGTGTGTATGGGTGTGCGTGCGTGTGTATGGGTGTGTGTTTGTGTGTGATTGTGTGAGTTAAGGATTAATAAAGTGCCAGGCTACTAATGAAGCATCCTTTGTTTACGTTCTACAGCAGTGGTATAAACTCAGTGGGCTCAATATGGTGTGGTATGCCAGGTCGCTATGCTCTCATTTAAATAAGAAGAAACAAAGCCAGGAAGAGAGAGGGGGGCCATTCACTTCAAAAGAGATTCTTGCTTAATTGCAAAACTATGAGAAAACAAACTCCCTCGGAAGAGAGAAAAAAAACAAGGATTAAAGTTGCATCATCGAGTACAGACAGTCTATAGAATGATGCAGTTGCTTTGATCCTTGCGGTGGTAACGGACATATTTTACACTGAACAGATGCCGGTGATGCTGTGGCATTTCACTGACCTGACATTCTGAACATTCTACCTACTCATTTTACCTCTCGTTCTTCCATCATTATTTGACTGTGTTGGTATTCATTTGATTGTTTGCATGGTACTTCTTCATTCAAGGTTCATTTTAAGTACAACTGTACCAATTAATGTTGTCCTGTTGTAACTTATACCAGTCGCTAATACATTTGAAGAAGTGAACAACTGTGTTTGATTTGGAGACAGAGTGGACATCCTAAAACATATCCTGACATCTTAACCATTCTTCCTAATCATCTGCATTTTACACAGTTCTAAAATGCAGCTTTGATGGAAAAGTGACCAGTATGTAGGAGGTTAATCTGTAAAACTGGAGCACCACACTCAGCCAGCCAGGCGGCTTTCTCTATTTGCCTTCCTGAAGTGCAGTTCCAACAGCAAGAAGAGAGCAATGTCTTTACACCAAAGAGGATAACGGGCACTGGGCTGGAAAGGTTCACTCCTGAAGCAAAACATATAGAGAAACAAACTGAGTATGGATGATCGCCATTTTTTAATTAAATGGGAAGTTACTGAAAAAAATTATAATGAGAATCAGGCTCTTTTAAGAAACAGGGTGAACAACCTGAATGGGCAATCACTGTGGTTCCGGCGGTGAGCATTCCTGAACCCAGCGGTCTAATGGTGCAATTCATTACAGGCCTTATTAGAATAAGCGCAGACTTTATGATATAATAATAAACAGACAGCTAGGGCGGCACACGAATCCACACACGTACACACATCTTCAGCAGAGAAATACACACACACACGTAGAAATAAAGCAATCAAGTTTATTTAAATGAGTGCGTGGGCTGCATAAACAGTGCAAACGGGGCAAAACATTAAGGGCAGAACGTGCCTGTGCATTCCTGATCCGACAGAGGTGGGGGGGTTGGTACAAGTGGGTTGCGAGGGAGAGGTGTCTGTGTGTGTGTGTTGAGGCAGCTGTGACCAGTAGTGCTGGAGGATGCATACTCACACACTCACACACCCACACGCCTAGACATACAGTACCAGTCAAAAGTTTGGACACACCTACTCATTCAAGGGTTTTTCTTTATTTTGACTATTTTCTACATTGTAGAATAATAGTGAAGACATCAAAACTATGAAATAACCCATGTGGAATCATGTAGCAACCAAAAAATTGTTACATGTATTTTTTATTTGAGATTCTTCAAAGTAGCCACCCTTTGCCTTGATGACAGCTTTGCACACTCTTGGCATTCTCTCAACAAGCTTCATTAGGTAGTCACCTGGAATGCATTTCAATTAACATGTGTGCCTTGTTAAAAGTTCATTTGTGGAATTTCTTTCCTTCTTAATGCGTTTGGGCCAATCAGTTGTGTTGTGACTAGGTAGGGGTGGTATACAGGAGATAGCCCTAGTCCATATTATGTCAGGAACAGCTCAAATAAGCAAAGAGAAATGACAGTCCATCATTACTTTAAGATAAGAAGGTCAATCAATCTGGAAAATATGTGCAGTCGCAAAAACCATCAAGCGCTATGATGAAACTTGCTCTCATGAGGAACACCACAGAAAAGGAAGACCGAGAGTTACCACTGATGCAAATTATAAGTTCATAATAGTTAACTACACCTCAGATTGCAGCCCAAATAAATGCTTCACAGAGTTCAAGTAACAGACACATGTCAACATCAACTGTTCAGAGGAGACTATGTGAATCAGGCCTTCATGGTCGAATTGCTGCAAATAAACCACTACTAAAGGACACCAATAAGAAGAAGAGACTTGCTTGGGTTAAGAAACACGATTAATGGACATTAGACCTGTGGAAATCTGTTCTTTGGTCTGATGAATTCAAATTTGAGATTTTTGGTTCCAACTGCCATGTCTTTGTGAGACGCAGAGAAGGTGAAAGGATGATCTCCACATATGTGGTTCCCACTGTGAAGCATGGAGGAGGTGGTGTGAGGGTGTGGGGGTGCTTTGCTGGTGACACTGTCTGTGACTTATTTAGAGTTCAAGGCACACTTAACCAGCATGGATACCGTAGCGATACGCCATCCCATCTGGTTTCCGCTTAGTGAGACTATCATTTGTTTTTCAACAGGAAAATGACCCAACACACCTCCAGGCTGTGTAAGGGCTATTTGACCAAGAAGGAGAGTGATGGAGTGCTGCATCAGATGACCTGGCCTCCACAATCACCCAACCTCAACCCAATAAAGATGGTTTGGGATGAGTTGGACCGCCCGAGTGAAGGAAAAGCAACCAACAAGTGCTCAGCATATATGAGAATTCCTTCAAGACTGTTGGAAAAGCATTCCTCATGAATCTGGTTGAGAGAATGCCAAGAGTACAAAGCTGTCATCAAGGCAAAGGGTGGCTACTTTGAAGAATCTAAAATAGAAAATATATTTTGATATGTTTGCAGTTTTTTACAATCACTCTGGCACTCGGAACCTTGATGTCATTTTTCAAAACTCTAGACACAAAACTCACAACCAATGATCAAAATGCACATTTTTCAAAACTCTAACACTTTTTCCAATTGCTTGGATACAATACACATAAAGCTAAGATCATTTGTTCATTGAACTAAAATCACCTGTTCAAAATGACACAACTTAACATCAAAGTATTACCATTTCAAAATGCAATTCACACATTACATCTGAGATGACTGTCTATTCATGTCATTACAATAATCTAACTATCAATTGATATAACTGCTAAAAATGATAAGTAACTGTTGCATTACTCTTAATGCATAGTTTTATGGAAACTGACAAACAATATTCCATGTTTCAGATCACAAAAGTTTCAGGATAACGAGATCCATTGACACCAATTACCGTGGAACATGAACCAATTGGACTACATTATCTATGGGTGTAATATTTGATCATCATTCTTTATCAGACACTGTCTCTTTGGTCCCATGTACCACTTTTCTAGACCATGTTTTCAGATTTGACATTACTGTACACTCACCGGACACTTTATTAGGTACACCTATCTAGTACTGGGTAGGACCCCCTTTTGCCTCCACAGCAGCCTGAATTATTCATGGTGTTGTACGTTAAGAGATGCCCTTCTGCACACCACTGTTTTAAACGGCTGTTATTTAAGCATTTAAGCATCTCCTCTGACCTCTCTCATTAGCAAGGTGTTTTGGCACACAGAACTGCCGCTCACTGAATGTGTTTTGTTTATCACACCATTCTCTGTAAACTCTAGAGACTGTAGTGCGTAAAAATCCCAGGAGGGCAGCAAAGTTGCTTAGATTACACATCTTGGTCAAACAACAACGAAAGTTCTCTACTCTATATACTCTATATATTGAGTTGCAGGCAGCCACATGATTCACTGTTCGAAGGAGTAGGCTATTTGCGTTAACACGCAGGTGTACCTAATAAAGTGGCTGGTGAGTGTATGTATGCAGGCCCTTGTAATTGTTTTTCCAATACTGCCAACTCGTTACTGATGATTGATTTCACATTGTGAAACGAGTATATAGTGAAATGAGTGGTATCCACCTACAACAACATAGCGATAACATGGAGCCGGCAGTTGATCCAGGTCACAATAGAGGTCAAGCAGTGGGAGGAGGAAGACGAGGAAGACATGGTGATCAACGGAATGGCAGGGGACAAGCATCTCTTCTGAGAGGTGGTCGTGGGCCTCGTTCGAGAGGTGTGGGGGAATGTGTTAGAGGACACAGACCAAGACAGCGGCAGCAACAGCAAAGAGTGTCCAATGAAATCCGAGCAATAGTTGTAGACCATGTAGTAAATCATGGCATAACAATGACTGAGGCAGCTACAATGATTCAACCAATCCTCAGAAGATCAACCGTGGCCTCAATCATCAGAACTTTCCGCAATGAGAACTGGTAAGTCTTCAGCATGCACTAAACATTAGGCTACTCTCAATTGTCAAATGACTACTGCATGCCAGTGTGTACCACAGAGTAGGTGATGTGACTAAGTGTATTCTTACTGTAATTGTCCCTGCAGAATTGAGACTAGGCCAAATAAGGGATAGCAGAAGCAAAATTCTGACTGACCAACAAGAGCGGGCTATGGTCAATTTGGTTCGGGCCAGAAATGATATTCACCTTACAGACATTTGGCAGCACATCTTGGACAATGACGACATGTTCAACAATGTGTAAGTCATAAGTTTGCTGACTTTTACACGCATGCTGAAAAGGCACCAGGTGTCTCTAAAACAGCTATACCGTGTACCTTTTGAAAGAAGTGCAGACAAAGTGAAGCAACTGAGGACTGAGTATGTTCATTTTCAATATGTGTGTGTTGTGAAAAATTCCCCCAAAATTCTACATCATTGTAATCAGTAATTCTCTTTCGAAAATGTATTTTTAGAGGGTGATGGAGATGGATACTGATGAAAACCATCACAAATTCCTCTTTTTGGACGAGGCAGGCTTCCACCTGGCCAAGACATGGAGCAGAGGTCGGAATTTCATTGGCCAGCGGGCAACCATCCAAGTACCTGGACAACGTGGGGCCAACATCACTATGTGTGCGGCTATAACAGAAGATGGTGTGGTGGGACGCAGACCTCGTATTGGATCATATAATGCAGCTCTCCTTGTAACCTTCCTTGATGAGCTAAATCAGGTGTGTAGAGCTGATGACGTGACCTATGTCATTGTGTGGGATAATGTCAGGTTCCACCATGCTCAAATAGTGCAAGCATGGTTTCAGGCCCATCCACAATTTACCACCCTGTACTTACCCCCATACTCTCCTTTTCTTAACCCGATTGAGGAATGTTTCTTCACATGGAGGTGGAAGGTATATGATAGGCAAACTCACGAGCCACCCTTCTCCAGGCCATGGATGACGCATGCAATGACATCACGGCAAACCAGTGTCAGGCCTGGATTCACCATGCCCGAAGATTCTTCCCAAGATGTTTGGCTCATGAAAACATCCATTGTGAATCCACAAGACAGGGTTGATGGAAATATAGAAGTACAGTAATCAATCCTTTGTTTTGCTTTTTACAGTAAGCCAGGTGAGGAACACTGCAGTTTACGTTTTACTGTAGTTTGTTTCTTTTTTGTAGATAATAATTTTTGCTTTGATTCAAAGAAACCTATGTTGTGATTTTATTGTATTTCATCAATAAATTTCAGATTTTGTTCAATGATTCCACTATGTCTGTAGTATTCACTCTACTAGTCCTTTTACAGTGATGTATTTACGTGTAGTGCCATAATGAAACACATATTTTGTACTACAATATTTAATGATTGTACAAACAACTACACAGTGAAGCTATCGGTATCTTGTGTGTGGGTGATCTAAATTAATGTTCCTATGGTATTTCATGATAAATTAGTTATTTGAACCAATGATTCTGCCAGTGCAAGGTTTCTTTAAAGATCTGAATGCACAATGCAATGTTCTGAACATTGGACAGCAGTTACAAGTGATGACCGTTTTGAGTTTTGTGTCTAGAGTTTAGAAACATGACCGCAAGGTTCTGAAATTAGTGCCAAAGGAATTGTAAAAAACTGTAACACATTTTTGGTTACTACATGAATCCATATGTGTAATGGGGAGCGTGCTGGTGGCAGGGAAGTCAAGCACAGGAGAACGAAATTGGTATAAACAGAGTTATTTAATAAATGCTTACAAACTCCGAAAACCAAGAACCGGCTGATACCCAAACACACACTGGAAGGGAAAGAGCTTAGTGGAGGAGTGGCGGAGCGAGTTCTGGGCCATCTCTGCCCAGGGCACGAAACTGCCCACTCTCCCGGCCGGTCCTGGCAATAAGACCTGAGAAACCCACCCACATCCTGGTTAACTCTCTCCACCTGCCCGTTACTCTCGGGGTGAAAACCTGAGGTAAGGCTGACCGAGACCCCCAGACGTTCCATGAACGCCCTCCAGACCCTCGAAGTGAACTGGGGACCCCGATCAGACACTATATCCTCAGGCAACCCATAGCGCCGGAAGACATGAGTAAACAGGGTCAACGCAGTCTGTAGGGCCGTAGGGCCGTAGGGAGACCGGGCAAAAGGAGGAGACGACAGGACTTAGAAAACGATCCACAACGACCAGGATTGTGGTGTTTCCCTGTGAAAGTGGAAGATCGGTTATGAAATCCACTGACAGGTGCGACCACGGCCGTTGTGGAACGGGTAAGGGTTGTAACATACCTTTGGGCAGGTGCCTAGGAGCCTTACACTGGGAGCACACCGAGCAGGAGGAAACATAAACCCTCACATCCTTCGCCAAAGTGGGCCACCAGTACTTCCCACTAAGACAGCGCACTGTCCGACCGATCCCAGGATGACCAGAGGAGGGTGACGTGTGGGCCCAATAGATCAGCCGGTCGCTGACAGCAGACGGAACGTACAGACACCCCGCTGGACACTGAGGGGGAGGGGGCTCTGCACGTAACGCCCGCTCAATGTCCGCGTCCAGCTCCCACACTACCGGCGCCACCAAGCAAGAGGCGGGGAGTATGGGAGTGGGATCCATGGACCGCTCCTCTGTGTCATACTGCCGGGACAGTGCGTCTGCCTTAACGTTCTGGGAGCCTGGTCTGTAAGAAAGGGTGAAAACAAAACGGGTGAAAAACATAGCCCACCTTGCCTGGCGAGGGTTCAGTCTCCTCGCGGCCCAGATGTACTCCAGATTGCGGTGGTCAGTCCAGATGAGAAAAGGGTGTTTAGCACCGTCAAGCCAATGTCTCCAAACCTTCAAGGCCTTTATACAGAAGGCGAGAGCCAAATCGGCATATTCGGGGGGAATGCGCACAGTGGAGACCTGGTCTGGGCTTTCCACCGTAGTAGCACCAACGGAAACCCCTACACACCTCCCCGAGCACGCTCGCGACCACCCCGTGAGAGCCCTCTGTTGCCATGAAATAGTGGGGTTATGATGAGCTAACCAGGGAAGGCCCATTACCACGGGAAACGCAGGAGATTCAATGAGAAAGAGACTGATTCTCTCCTCGTGACCCCCCTGCGTCTCCATGGCCAGGGAGATAGTGGGTTCCCTGATTAGGCCAGACCCCAATGGTCGACTATCCAGAGCGTGAACTGGGAAAGGTCTAGCCACAGGGATAATGGGGATAATTAGACTAAGAGCGAGCACTCTATCAATAAAATTCCCAGCTGCACCTGAATCGACGAGCGCCTTATGCTGGGAATGCGGGGGGAAATCAGGGAAACAAACATGTACAAACAGTTGGACAACAGAGGACTGGATGAGAGTGGTGCAGACTCACCTGGGGTGACGCCAGAGTGTCCTGCCTGCTGCCTCGACTCCCAGAGGGACCAACCCGGCACCGACCGGCAGTGTGTCCTCTGCGGCCACAGATGGTGCACGAACTGGAACCCCCTCCGGTCTTCCTATGCACCGCCCCTCCCAGCTCCATAGGTTCAGGCCAACTCCCGACGGACGTCCTCGCTCAGACTGCAACGGTAGTGGTCGATCAGGGCCCTGTCGTTCCATCCCGCGTTCCATCTTCCTGTCTCAGCTCGGGCGGGTGGTCGAAGACCGCCTGGAAACGGCGGGTGAACTCTGTTAAGTCCTCCAACGCCGCATCTCCTTCTCCCCACACGGCGTTGGCCCACTCCAGAGCTCTCCCTGTACGTCAGATGAGGGCGGACACCCTCTCCCTTCCCGAAGGAGCTGGGAAAACGGTACCCAGGTATAGGTCCAGCTGTAACAGGAAACCCTGGCACCGTGCCGCCGTCCCATCATACTCCCCGGGAAGGGCGAGATGCATCCCACTAGGACCGGTTGCAGAAGGAGTGTGTAGTGGAGGTTTGGGTTGCGTTGTGGAAGGTGCAGGAGGAGTGAGTAGTGGAGGTTCGGGTTGCGTTGTGGAAGGTGCAGGAGGAGTGAGTAGTGGAGGTTCGGGTTGCGTTGTGGAAGGTGCAGGAGGAGTGAGTAGTGGAGGTTCGGGTTGCGTTGTGGAAGGTGCAGGAGGAGTGAGTAGTGGAGGTTCGGGTTGCGTTGTTGAAAGCGTTGGTGGACCTCCCCGTCTCTCCTTATGGTCTGGATAACTTGATCCATGATGGCGCCGAGATGGTGGATTACTTTCGCTTGCTCCTGGATGCGCTCCTCGACCCCTATACTAGGGGCACCTGTTCCTGCTGACTCCATGAGTGGTTGGGAATTCTGTAATGGAGTGCATGCTGGTTGCAGGGAAGTCAGGCGCAGGAGAACTAAATTGGTATAAACAAAGTTATTTAATAAATGCTTACAAACTCCGAAAACCAACATACAAAATAAAGAAAGTGGGTAAAAACCCGTCACACACCATAACATACTTGGCACCAATACATACAACAAACAATTTCCGAAAAGGACATGGGGGAAAACAGAGGGAAAATATACAACATGTAATTAGGGAATTGAAACCAGGTGAGTGTGAAAAGAAGACAAAACAAATGCAACATGAAAAATGGATCGGTGATGGCTAGAAGGCCGGTGACGTCAACCGCCGAACACTGCCTGAACAAGGAGAGGAACCGACTTCGGCAGAAGTCGTGACAATATGTGTTATTTCATAGTTTTGATGTCTTCACTATTATTCTACAATGTAGAAAATAGTACAAATAAATAAAAACCCTTGAATGAGTAGGTGTGTCCAAACTTTTGACTGGTACTGTACACTCGCAGGCACACACACACACACACACAAACACACATACATACAAACACACACAGGCATTCCCTGTTTTTCCTAGGCCTAGACCTACACCCTCCAGCACACGTAGCTAAGTTTCAAATACAGTCTACTCTCTCACAAACAGACAGGCAGTCAGAGAGAGAGAGCAAGCGAGAGAGAGAGGAGGGGGACAGAGGTGGGGGTAAAGTAAGTAGGTGCTGTTTGATCTGTGTCAGCATGTGAGGAAATGAGGCTGAAGGGGGGCCTGAACGCTACCAGCCGACATTCCTCTGCAATCCAGAAACAAATTGATTATAGGACCCAGAGTGTCAGTGTGTGCACTTGTGTGTGTGTGTATTTGTGTGCATGAATATGTGCCAGATGGATTGCACTTCGATTAGTGTGAATGGGATAGCTGTGTTGTGCATCTCCTTTGGTGTGTGTCTGTTAGTGTGTGTGTGAAAGAGAAAGTGTGTGTGTGTGTGTGGTGTGTGTGTGTGTGTGTGTGTAAGAGAGACAGTGTGTGTGTGTGTGTGTGTGTGTGTGTGTGTGCGTGCGTGCGTGCGTGCGTGCGTGCGTGCGTGCGTGCGTGCGTGCGTGCGTGCGTGCGTGCGTGCGTGCGTGCGTGCGTGCGTGTGTGCGTGTGTGTGCATGTGCTTGGTGAAGGGTCAGGGTGAGGGAGTCAGATGCTTCCAAGGCACATGCTGCAGTATTCCTGGCAATGCACACACACCCTTCCAGTATACACACACACACAACCCATCCCCCTCCACACACACACAACTCACACCCACACACACAATTAATATCTGAGCTGTGGCGCTGTAGCAGATAACAGTAGGGTTCTCTCTCTTCAGCTCTAGCACACAGTGTTTCTCCACCTTTAGCAGCACACAGCAGTCCAGAGCTCCTCCTTGACCGTGGACCTCCTGGGTGGAGGAGAGAGATGATGCATGATCTGAGATTGAGACTCCCAGCATGGTTCCCCTCACGACGCCCACAGTTCTGTTACATCGGGCTACCATGGAGATCTCACACATAATCCCCACAGATTAATCTTCATTCACAGCCAACAAACTGAAATGAATGTGAGAACACCATATCTCGGCTGAATCTAATAGGGATCACCAAATATGATAATTATTTCTTCAAAAAACCTTATTAACTTCATACACTCTTAGAAAAAAAGGTTCCAAATGTATTATTTGGCTGTCCCCATAGAATAACCTTTTTTGTTCCAGGTCAAACCCTTTTGGGTTCCAGGTAGAACCCTATGTGGAAAGTGTTCTACATGGAACCCAAAAAGGTTCTACCTGGAACCAAAAAGGGTTCTTAAAAGGGTTCTCCTATGGGGACAGCCGAAGAACCCTTTTCGGTTTTAGATTCAGAAGGGAGGAACTGCTGAATCCTTTTCCTTGGCTATTATCCATTTCTGTCACAGATAGTACTGATATTGTATAGAGTAGAGGACACACAACTATTATCAATAAACTAGTCTAGAATGGATTCGGATGCTGCTAATGATAACATGTTATGTAGGGCTGGGAATTGCCAGGGACCTCACGATAGGATATAATCATGATACTTGCAGTAGGTGCCGATACGATATGTATTGCGATTCTCACGATTCTCGCGATTCTATATGTATTGCAATTCGATACGGCAATTTTATTGCGATTTGATGTTCCAAACATATTGCTCACCATATGTCTGCTGCAGAGGGACAAGAGAGAGACATGAGAAAACAAGTTTTGATCAGTCAGGGAAATAAAAAAGGGCTGAAAACATGTTGGTTTACAATTTGTTTTAAAGATGAGAACAAGCAATACGATGAAAAATAGCAGAGTTTTGGCGCAGGGACAGCTGACTATCACTAGCTAACGCTACCTACAGTAGCAACATTATAATAAAAAAATACAAATCGATACATGGGGTCAAATATCGCTATAATATCTTTTAAAAATTATATCAGGGTATGTAACTAGATTTTCTTTCATGTTATGTTATCAAACAACCTTATGGTAAAACTTTACTTCACAGAGCTGTTTTAGTCAGTATTTACCTGGAAGGTTCTTCAGATGTGTGGTCTATCTTCTGTTTACTTATGAGAAATGCTACTTTGCAGTGCTTGGTTACAGATATTATCACACATTACATGCCAATATATAACACATATTACATTTTCTCACAGCATCTGAGTTGCACAGATTATCTCGTATCTCACTTCTTATCCTAAATTGAATCCCAAATGTCAAACCAGTGTCAAAACACGTGTTCACAAGACAGATACTGTGCAGCGCATTATGTGTGTAACCGTAGCACAGCTTTCCACACTGATTGTGCAGATGAGGAGTTGGCAACAAAACACTGTCCCTTTGTGTTCTGCCAGGTATCTATTGAAACAGCACCTTCTGTTCCAGTGTAGAGCTGGAGTCTTCTATGGCCCCTCTGCTGGGGTTGGTTACATATGCAGGTGTCATTAGGTATTATTAAGGGACAGCCATCTGTGAAAGGCTATTGGGGGCACTATGGGGGTTTGTGTATGAGGGGGAATTGTGTATGTCTTTGTCTTTGTGTCTGTGTCTTTGTGTCTCTGTGTGCGTGTTTTTAAATGTGTTTATTGCCTCCTTCCCTGTGTATTTCACTGTGTGCGTGCCATAGAGCTCGCCCTCCAACCCTCTCCACATGCCCAATTGTTTCTCACTACCATGACCGCCTCACTAACCCTCCCTTCACTGTTGAGGGATTATAACACAGACTGGCTAATATTGAACTAATGGCTGTTCCTTGCAGCCTCCCTCCACTGCCTCTCTCCCTCTCACCAACTGCCAGGGCCAGAGACATCCTCCTCAGCCAGCGCCACTGAAGTGTGGCTATGTGAAATAGAACAGGGAGGGAAGGGGCTGTGTACTGTGACATGGGAGATGGGTAAGAGACAAAATAACCAAGGAGAGAGAGAAAGAAAGAGAGTGGTAAGAGAGAGAGAAAGAGGGAGAGAAGGAGAGAGAGAAAATGAGAGGGAGATAGAGAAAGAGGGCGACAGAGAGAGCGAGAGAGATGGAGAGAGAGAGCGAGAGAGAGAGCGAGAGAGAGAGAGAGAGAGAGAGAGAGAGAGAGAGAGAGAGAGAGAGAGAGAGAGAGAGAGAGAGAGAGAGAGAGAGAGAGAGAGAGAAAAGAGAGAGGGTGAGAGAGGGTGAGAGAGAGACAGAGTGAGTGAAAGAGAGCGATGGAGACAGGACGTTGTGTGGGAGGGCAATGAGCACAACAGTCTTGGAGAATGCCATATGCTACCTTTAGGCAAGCATAGTCTTGTGACAGCCAGGTAGTGCCTGGAAATATCAGAACTGCAACTGTGTCGTCTGGCTATCTTCCATCGGCGCTGCTATCATATGTTTCTGGTTTGTATGTTTCTCTTTTCCTGCATCACTCCTTACAGATACATGACTGACAGATGGAAAACAGTCAGAAATAGAGAGGGAGAGATGGAAAGAGAGGGAGGGTGACAATGAACAACTTAGGCATAGAGATTGATGGAACAAGAAAGGAAAGGAGGTCGATAATGATGACCGAGGAGCTCGAGTGAATGAAGGAAAGATAAAGAAAACAAGCAAGGGAAGAATAGAGGTAGAGTAGAAAACAGAACACATGAGGTACTGTAAGTGAGAGTGAGAAAGATGTGGAGAGGGATAGGAGAGAGGATAGGGGGAGGATACGAGGAAAGGGAAAGAAAAGAGAGAGAGAGATGGCAATAGCGTGGGAATGGAAAGATAGAGAGGTTGAGAAATATACAGAGGAGGGATAGGGAGAAGTGGATATGGAGAGCAAAATATTGGTAGAGAGGGAGGGAGGAGGGGAGAGAGAGAGGAGAGTGGCAGACTGTTGTTGTGTGGCCACCACAGTGGATGAGAGAGAGAGCGCCAGTGATGCTGCCAGGCAAATTAGGTATTAGTCACTTCAATAATGAATCACCCTGCAAGCATTTTCTAGGAGCTACACTACACACTGACCCATTTCTCCAAGACCGCTCACTAAACTACATACAACACACTCAACTACCACTTCCTCTCCTCCCTATCTTTATTTATTGAAGTGAAGGAGTATGGCCCAAGTCCTCTGGGTCAAACAGACAATTGTACTACCCACATTCCCAGGATTAATCATGGGAGTCTGTCTGCTCTCTTCTCTCTTCCTTCCAGTCAACTCAAAGCCCTATAGAAGCCATGCAGAGAGAAACAGAGAGAGAGAGAATAGTGGGGGTAAACTGTGTCCAAAAGGCCTGCTTGCCTGTCTGTGTCCTGGCTGGTGAAATATGAAGCCCATATGTGGGCTTTCCCCTCTAAAAGGAGGGTCCCAATTGGGCTCCTTCAGGGCTTTGATGCTCACCACCACAAAAGCAGATGGTTACGTCCAACCCCTCTCTCTTTATCCAGCCCTATCCGGGCCTCTTAGCCCCCTACCTGTGCACTACCAAGCAGCCTCTGCCTAGGCCCCAGGCGGGTGGGGAACCCAGTGGAACCTAGTCAAGCATCCCTCATTCAAGGAGGGTCACACTGGCTTGGCTTGAATAGAAGTCAACTGGGTGAAAAGGCACGTTGTAGAGGACAGAATAACATAAAGGTAGGGGTTGGATCAATACTGCCCCCTCCCTTCAATACTTTGCTTTCCACTTGCAGGTACAAAGCAACAGTGGACAGCAGGCAGTCAGGAGTTTTTCCAGACGCTAAAGCAACAAAAGGAGTGTGAATGGGGAGAGAACCTGCATGTGTCTCTGAAAGAATATGATCAAAGCAGAGACAGTCTCCCGCTGTGTGTTTTGTGTCCGTCGATGCTTCTGTGTCTGCCCCAGTCAGTCCCTGAATTAAGTTGGAGGACAGTCACTAAGGTCCAATCCTAGTCAACCTGGGTTGCACCCAGGCAACTTTTTGGAAGCAGGAAGGTAATCAGCGATTTAAAGGCAGACACAATGCAAATTGTTCTGAAAGCCCATCTGCAGTTCTACAGGGAGTCAGTCTCTCCCTGCTCTGCACTGCCTCTCCTGCGCTCTCTCCTGCTCTCTCTGGCACAAGTCAATTAACTGCATAAAGTCAGAGATTAACCTCTAATTGATTACATGGCGATAGTCAATTCAATTATCAATTAAAGCACAAAAAACGTGAGGAGCGGCGAGGCACCGGGAAGTTTACTAAATGAGTTCCGCTGCGGCTTGGCAGCACAATTGCTGCTGTACAGATGTAGGATCTTAATTTGATCACGCTGTTGCAGGAGAACTTTCCCCAAAGCAGGAAATGTAAAAGTTGTGGTGTATTTGAGATGCTTCTGCTTCTGAAGTTTGTAATTTCAGACTTGATTTTCGCTTACGGAAAAGGTATCAACCCCGACAAAAATTATAATCCACATAATAATTTCCATTTCCCTGTTGCTGCAGGATTGTTTTCCTGCTGTAGCAAACTTGCTCAAATTAATATTCTACATCTGTATGTTTGTTTAAGGGAAGGGAGGGAAGAGAGAGAGGGGAGGGGGGAGAGTGAGGAGAGGGAGGAGAGGGAGGAGAGGAAAGAGAGGGAGGAGAGGGAGGAGAAGGAAGGGAGGGAAGAGAGAGAGGAGAGGGAGGAGAGGGAAGAGAGAGGAGAGGGAGGAGAGGGGGAGAAGGAAGAGAGGAAGGAGAGGGAGGAGATGCAGGAGAGGGAGGAGGGGGGAGAGAGGGAGGACATTTAGTGTTGCTTGTTTACTATACTGTCTATACTATACTGTCTATACTATACTGACTAACTCAACCTGCGTTCCTACCTTCCCCTTCACACGCACCTTCACAAAGCACAGAAAGCCTCTGCACAGTGCACACATACAATGTAGGTACACATACACGCGAACACGCGCGCACACACACTTCTTCATATTCTAAAGTTGTCTCTCTGTGAATGAGTGTATTTATGTGTATGGTGGAGGGGGTTCTAGCTACCACCAGCCCACCCCCTCAAAAAAAGATTTGTTTACTTGGCCATGGTAGAGAGTTGCCCCGTTCGATCAGGCCAGAGAGGCAGTGAGTTGGGCTGTGCTCTCGGCTAACGAAGCCTTAGTGTGCCGTCTGTCGGACAGGTAATTTCCCTGGGCAGCCTCAAGGCTCACACCAGTCCTCCGCCTGGTAAAGACAGGTGATGATCAAAACCTGAGCCTGTGAAACAGGGAATAACCCAACCTCAGGAAAGTAACAGTATTCCTCCCCAACCCCAACCCCCACCAAGCACTCTCTGCTGTAGCAGTGTCTTTTTATGTCAGTCTATCTGTAAAGAGGCCCTGGCTTATCTGTCATTATGGCTCCTCACTCACACTGACGACCACTGAAATGATGACAAATAAAACTCCCCATACTCCCAATACACCCCTGGGGACTGGTCAAACAATAAACAGGCAGCTGGAGGGGGCTAGATGGGGCTGGATGGGCCTGGAGAGGGGCGGAGGGGCGGTGGAGGAATGTGCAGACTCTGCAGGGGTGAGTAGGGGGTGAGGGTGGGTGGGGGGGGGGTCGAATAAAGGAGGCACCGGGAGGGGGACACCAAAGTATGCCATAGGGAGGCATCTCCATCACTGTGACAGAGACCTCCTTGGCCCAGCATGGTCCAGGGTGGGTGGCGGAGGGGGGTGTATAGGGCTCAGAGGGAGGTTCCAGATGGTAGCATCCCAGTACCGGTGGGGGGCCTGGAGTCTTTATCTATGGCAGACAGTGTGCTACTGACTGCATCCCTCCCTCCCCTGCCCTTGCCTACACAGAGCAGCCTTCAGCCCAGAGCCTCACAGACCAGTCTCCAGCCCAGAGCCTCACCGACCAGCCTCCAGCCAAGAGCCTCACAGATAAGCTTTCAGCCCAGAGCCTCACAGACAAGCTTTCAGCCCAGAGCCTCACACCCACAAGGCTAAAGTTATGAGAGTAAAGGGCAGTGTTTTCCTCTCTCACACACACGCATACTTGCATGTGCACATGCAGTGCATTCGGAAAGTATTCAGACCCTTTGACTTTTTCCACATTTTGTTAGGTTACAGCCTTATTCTAAAATGCATTAATTAAATCATTTTTTCCCCTCATCAATTTACACACAATACCCAATAATGACAAAGCAAAAACAGATTTTTATAAATGTTTGCTATTTTCAAAAATAAATAAAACTGAAATATTACATTTACATAAGTTTTCAGACCCTTTACTCAGTACTTTGTTGAAGCACCTTTGGCAGGGATTACAGCATAGAGTCTTCTTGGATATGACGCTACAAGCTTGGCACAACTGTATTTGTGGAGTTTCTCCCATTCTTCTCTGCAGATCCTCTCAAGCTCTGTCAGGTTGGATGGGGAGCTTTGCTGCACAGCTATTTTCAGGTCTCTCCAGAGATGTTTGATCGGGTTCAAGTTCGGGTTCTGGCTGGGCCACTCAAGGACATTCAGAGACTTGTCCCGAAGCCACTTCCGCGTCGTCTTGGCTCTGTGCTTAGGGTCGTTGTCCTGTTGGAAGGTGAATCTTCGCCCCAGTCAAAGGACCTGAGCACTCTGGAGCAGGTTTTCATCAAGGATCTCTCTGTACTTTGCTTTGTTCATCTTTGCCTCAATCCTGACTAGTCTCCCAGTCCCTGCCACTGAAAAACATCCCCAGAGCATGATGCTACCACCACCATGCTTCACCGTAGGGATGGGCCAAAGAGTTCAA